>NW_027176309.1:135000-195000 GCF_023349555.1 Cebidichthys violaceus | reverse complement strand
CAACCACATAGCTGCTGTTTTAATATCGTGCAGCAGCTCATTGTTGAACCCTCAGTCTGTTTCCCCTTGAAGGTGCAGTCATATCAGTACATTATGTTATTATGATATGATATTCATATACATCCCCACAAGATATTACTTTTTAAATATTGTGTGCGGTTTTTATTTGTCCGGACCTCAAAGGTTTTAAAACTAGTTTTCATTTGGAACTCATTTCCCAGGCCTGCAGTTTCTCTGTCGACTGTGGAACCAAAGGTCTTCACGCCCACCACCCCAGAGACTGTCTTTACCACCTGAGAGACTGGAGCGTGCCCCGTCTACACCTGCTGCTACAGGTGAGAACCACACGGGAGCATGTGGCCTCTAGAGCTCAGCTCATAGGTGATGTGTGGACAGTACTGCTGAGGTGTGTGCAGGTGATGAAGTGGACTGTGTTTCTGGTGTGTCAGTATTACAGAGTGTCTCTCACCTGGTTGGAACCAGCCAATGGCAGCTCACCTGACTCCAGTCAGACAGGTGAGGTCTATTAGTGCTCATCAGGTGGAATGTTCTATCTCCCAGTTTCATTGACCTGTTTGTTCATTTTTAGGAGTGTGTTTGGTTTTGGAGCTGAGCGACGACGGCAGCAGAGGGGAGGAGCCATGTGGACGACCTGCTCTACATGAATACAGGGGATACTGCCAGTAAGACCACTACTGTTAGTTACAGCTCCTCCCAGTTGCAGCCTTACAGACTGATGGAGTACCAACCACCGGTCTGATCCCCGTACCGACTACCGGTCTGACCCCCGTACCGACCACCGGTCTGGTCCCCGTACCGACCACCGGTCTGACCCCCGTACCGACTACCGGTCTGACCCCCGCACCGACCACCGGTCTGGTCCCCGTACCGACCACCGGTCTGACCCCCGTACCGACCACCGGTCTGGTCCCCGTACCGACCACCGGTCTGACCCCCGTACCGACCACCGGTCTGGCCCCCGTACCGACCACCGGTCTGACCCCCGTACCGACCACCGGTCTGATCCCCGTACCGACTACCGGTCTGACCCCCGTACCGACCACCGGTCTGATCCCCGTACCGACTACCGGTCTGGCCCCCGTACCGACCACCGGTCTGACCCCCGCACCGACCACCGGTCTGGTCCCCGTACCGACCACCGGTCTGACCCCCGTACCGACCACCGGTCTGGTCCCCGTACCGACCACCGGTCTGGCCCCCGTACCGACCACCGGTCTGACCCCCGTACCGACCACCGGTCTGGCCCCCGTACCGACCACCGGTCTGACCCCCGTACCGACCACCGGTCTGACCGGTCTGAATGTAATGATTTAAAGTTTACCTGTAAAGGTGAGCTTGTCTCATGAGGTGTACCTGCAGGTTGCATTATAAGGAGCGCTTGGTGGAGCTGATCAACCGTTACCGTGCCGACCCGGCAGTCCTCTTCAGCTCGGCAGAGATGATGGCGGAGCTGCAGCGCTGGCATGTCGCCATGCCGACCAAGAAACCAGAAGAACCAGAGCCGCTGTACACACACCGCCTCCGCCTGGTCAGTGACATCATCATCTGTGTGACATCATCATAGATACAGTTTATCAGTGACATCATCATAACGCAGTTTTATCTGTGACATCATCATCTTAAATCTAGTTTTATTATTGATTGGTTTTGATCAGATTCTTTATGTTTAATCTTCTCATACTTCAGCCAATCACAGCCCAGTATCTTGTCCCTGTCTCTTCAGACTCTGACCAATAGCGTTCCTCTCAGGAAGCAGTGACGCTCTCCACTCAAACCTCCTTGAGCTCCGCCTTCTTGCCTGCTGCCGAGTGACTGACTGACTCCGCCCACTCCTAACACACTGGCGAATCGGACGTCAGCGTTCAGTGTCGGCGTTAGTGACCAATACGTTTTATTTAAACGGGTGATTTTGAGACAAAGTGTGCTTCTGACCACGCCCCCATCAGTGATGTCACAGCAGTGGGGGTCACAACCTGCTATAACTTTGCAGATACTGACGTTCAGTATCTGCTATGACATCACTGAAGAGGGCGTGGTCAGTCAAAGCTTTGAGACTAAAGTACCTGTCTCAGTGACATCATGAGATACCTCAGCCGTTGGCTTCTGATTGGCTCATTCGTTGCCGTGGAATCACAGAGACTGTATTGGAAGAATAGTGAAAAAGGACAAAAGACGGCGCGAGCAGCCAATCAGGCTTCAGGACTGATGTTCCCCTTTAACGAGCTGTTAGCCAACGATACTAACGAGGCTATGCTCAGTAATTAAAGTGTCAATCCTGAAGATTTTCATTTCAATAAATGTTCAGTTGGTATCTGTAACACAATATTTATATATTTATAGTGAAGTGACCCTGTAGAGTCCTTGTCTCTGAAATAATGAACTCATATTTATTTACAGAAGAAAGAAAAAATTTGTGACGGCTCCGACAGGTTGTTCCTCGTCTACTTTGACATCGATGTGAGTTTTTCATTGTGATGTTAAGACTCGAGGCTGATGGACTTTAAGCACAACTCCATGTTTTTACTGAAATAGAAAGGTGACGCATATTATTATTATTATTATCATAACCACATAACCAGACCAGTGAGACCAGTTGGACCTGTGAGACCAGTGAGACCAGTTGGACATGTGGGACCAGTGAGACCAGTTGGACATGTGAGACCAGTTGGACATGTGAGACCAGTTGGAAACTTCTTCTTCTACTTTAATCATTTCTGCACTTTAACCGATTAAATAAATAAACCTTAATCTACTTTAGATTCCCCTCTTCTGTTTCACACCTGGTCACCACTTCACCACTTCGTATGTTTAGTTCACAGATGACTTTAAATGGTTTCAGGGACATTTTCACTCTTAAAGCGTCGTTTTCAGAACAAAAGCTGTAAAAAGTCACTTCACATGTTTATTCTTTCCAAATTAAAGGACTTAACATCATTACGGACTACGACAGCCACAGATACCTGATTTCTTATTTGTTTTTGAGCTTTTTTTGCTGTCGGGAGATAAAAATAATACTTTTATTTATGGGTTTATGGATAAAATGTTCAACCTATATTACAGGTACCCTCTAACTTGTAATGTTTAATAAAAAAAAAATTGAAGCACAAATTCAGGGGTTCACCTCAAATTTGTGGATAATTAGGCAATAGAGAAACCCAAAAGGGAGAGGATATGGTGACACAAAGACTCCTAAATAAGTTTAATATATCAACATATCCGTTCATTATCTTCTCTGCTCATCTGGGGTTGGACTCCAGCTTTCCCTGGAGATCCCCCATGTGTTCGCAGACCAGATATAGAATCTTCCCAACGTGGTCTGGTCTCCTGGGCCTCTATAGGGAGGTGTCCAGGAGGCCGCTTGTCTCGCCGATCTTATTCTTTCTGTCTCGACCCAAAGCTCATGACCACAGCTGAAGATCTGAACGGAGACAGACTGCTACTTCTAGAACTTTGTCTTCTGGCTCAGCTTCGTCTTCACCACAACGGTCCAATACGACGTCTTCGTCACTGCTGACGCCGAACCGAACCTCCATCTCACGCTCCCTTTGACCCTCACAGGTGTACCAGACCCTGAGATCCTTGAACTTCCTCCCTCTCTTTGAGCTGAGACTCAATCCCAAACCAGGAGAGAACCAGGACCTCAGGAGGTTCTGACTCTCATCCCAACCGCTTCACACTCTTCTACAAACCTCCTCAGCGCTGCTGAAGGTCACGTTCTGAAGGATCCACAGAACCACATCATTGCAAAAAACGAGATGCAATTCTGAGGACCTTAAACCGGACTCTCTCTCTCCCCAAAAAAGTCATAGTATGGCATGTCGATTAAAGGGTCAAAGTATGTTTTTAACATTGTACCACTCGTCCTGATGTCTGTCTGTCATCTGAAAGTCACAGATATAAGATTTCCAAGAGTGATATAAAAAAACAGATTTCATATTTGTTTTCATGACAAACTTTATTCATCTTAAGGTGAACATCTGTTTCACACGTTGAATCCACAATGCGCTGCGTTTCTTCACAGTGTTTGTGGTGGTGGAGCATCGTCCCTGAGTGGACTGAAGCTGTCAATCTGTTTGACGATCCTCTCAGCGATGGTTCTGCTGTTGGCAGCAACAATTCTTCTGGACATCAGGTCCACTGCTCCTCCTGAACACACAATGTTTTAATGCCATTCTCCTCCACTTAAATCATCAACAGAAACACGGAAGTTCTCTTTGAGTATCTTTACCCTCCACGTCCACGAGGACTCCTCCAGCCTCTGAGACGACCAGAGATCCTGCAGCAACGTCCCAGACGTGGATCCCGATCTCATAATATGCTTCAACACAACCGGACGCCACATGACACATGTTGATTGCTGCAGTTCCTGCACCGCGCACCCTGGAAACATGCATATACTGTCAAAAATACACACACCAATTACAATATCAGTAAATTACTGCAATATCGGTAGTATTACCCGTGTACAGGGATGCAGAGAATACTCCTCAGGCTCGAAAAGATTTTCTCTACAGCTTCAGGGTCTCTGCTGGATCCAAACTCTGTGGCGATGATCGACTGTTTAATGTCTGACAGTAAAAAAAAAACGGGTCAGATTGTGGCCTCAGTCTGGATCAGAGCATCATGACATCACATCCTATTCCTGTACGTTTTTGGTTGTCCTCAGATACATCTAGTGATGAAGAGACGTGTGTTTTACACATTGTAATACATTTAAACAAAAGCCTTTCATGATTTCAGTTGTTGCCTTTGATCAATGTATGGATTAAATATGATTTGACTCGTCCTCATGGCTTATTGTTCGTTTTTATCCGTTGAGTTGTGTTATTGATTACTGACCTTCCTGATCAGAAACCTGCAGTGGCTCTCCGTTACAAAACGCTCCCTTCCCCCTCCTCGCTGTGTACATCTTATCTTCCAAACAACTGTAGATCACACCGAACTCCATCTGAAAGAGGAAGGACAGCTGTAGAGCTGCAGGTCATACGAGAGTAAGTCAGAGTATAACAGCTCATACTAGAGTAAGTCATAGTATAGTAAGACATACTAGAGTAAGTCATAGTATAACAGCTCATAGTATAGTAAGTCATACTAGAGTAAGTCATAGTATAACAGCTCATAGTATAGTAGGTCACAGTATAGTAAGTCATAGTATAGTAGGTCACAGTATAGTAAGTCACAGTATAGTAAGTCACAGTATAGTAGGTCATAGTATAGTAGGTCACAGTATAGTAAGTCATAGTATAGTAGGTCATAGTATAGTAAGTCATAGTATAGTAAGTCACAGTATAGTAAGTCACAGTATAGTAGGTCATAGTATAGTAGGTCACAGTATAGTAAGTCACAGTATAGTAAGTCACAGTATAGTAAGTCATAGTATAGTAAGTCACAGTATAGTAAGTCACAGTATAGTAGGTCACAGTATAGTAAGTCACAGTATAGTAGGTCACAGTATAGTAAGTCACAGTATAGTAAGTCATAGTATAGTAAGTCACAGTATAGTAAGTCACAGTATAGTAGGTCACAGTATAGTAGGTCACAGTATAGTAAGTCATAGTATAGTAGGTCACAGTATAGTAAGTCACAGTATAGTAAGTCATAGTATAGTAAGTCATAGTATAGTAAGTCATAGTATAGTAAGTCACAGTATAGTAGGTCATAGTATAGTAGGTCACAGTATAGTAAGTCACAGTATAGTAAGTCACAGTATAGTAAGTCACAGTATAGTAGGTCATAGTATAGTAGGTCACAGTATAGTAAGTCACAGTATAGTAAGTCACAGTATAGTAAGTCATAGTATAGTAAGTCACAGTATAGTAGGTCATAGTATAGTAAGTCATAGTATAGTAAGTCATAGTATAGTAAGTCACAGTATAGTAGGTCATAGTATAGTAAGTCACAGTATAGTAAGTCATAGTATAGTAAGTCACGACTTGGAGTAGTAGTAGTTGAACTCACCTGTTTGTTGACAGAAAATCCGATGGAAACAGCAACAAAAGGAAATCTGTTAAAGAGACAATGCATTTATTTATTTATGTATTTAATGGAGGTAATACATTAATACTAATAATAATAATAATAATAATAGTAACCAGAAATAAAGGTAAACGCCTCCACCAATCAGTCAAGTTGGAAATTACATCCATCTCTGTTCAAAATGTCATCACTTCATCACTTTATGCTTTTAGACTCCAGATGTTCTTGAGATTTCACATTGAACAGACTAGAGGGCCGGCTGTGTGTTGCTATGGTTACTATGTTTGATTTCTTTATAAAACTCACGCGTGAACAAAGTTGGTCGTCCCATCGATGGGGTCGATGATCCAGGTGGGATGGTCAGTGAGGACACAAGGTTCACCTGCAGCTACGGACTCCTCCCCTATAAAGCTGAGACACACACACACACACACACACACACACACACACACACACGTTCAGGATTTCAACTGAACATCTCTCACTGTTACTGTAAATAAAACATGTTGTATATACACATATGTATATGTGTGTGTGTGTGTGTGTGTGTGTGTGTGTGTGTGTGTGTGTGTGTGTGTGTGTGTGAGATTGGAGTTTTGATTGTTTAGTTTATAAGAAGAAAGAAAGTCAATCAACAGGAACTCGTCATCCCTTCAGTGATCGATCGATGGATCTGATCGTTAACACAAACAGGTATTCTTACCTGTGAGTGGGGAATTTGTCCTTCACTGATTGGATGATGAGTTGCTCTACCTTCTGGTCGGTTTGTGTCACCAGATCAACCGACGAACTCTTTGTCATCACCTTCCTGTCATCCTGCAGAGCCTCACGCACCACCTGATCAATACAGAGTATAGAGCTGATCAATACAGAGCTGATCAATACAGAGCTGATCAATACAGAGCATAGAGCTGATCAATACAGAGCTGATCAATACAGAGCATAGAGCTGATCAATACAGAGCATAGAGCTGATCAATACAGAGCTGATCAATACAGAGCATAGAGCTGATCAATACAGAGCTGATCAATACAGAGCATAGAGCTGATCAATACAGAGCTGCTCAATACAGAGCATAGAGCTGATCAATACATGACTCACACTAACACACACACACACACACACACACACACACACTGACCTCTCCGGCTCTTCTTGCGATGGCGACAGCGTGATCCATGGCGTTCTGCCAGAGGTCGGCCATCTTAGAGGAAGAGCTCCTCTAAGTGGAGCTGAGGGGGGGAGAACCTGTTAAATATTCCATGGTTGAACATAAAGAACCAATAGAACCTGTTAAATATTCCATGGTTGAACATAAAGAACCAATAGAACCTGTTAAATATTCCATGGTTGAACATAAAGAACCAATAGAACCTGTTCAATATTCTGATGTCATTGATTAATGTTACGTGATTGATTGATCCTGATGTCATTGATTAATGTTACGTGATTGATTGATCCTGAGCCGCTGGCGCTGTTCAGGTACTTTTTTTATCTAATAAATTACAGTTGCATGGTGTATTTGTGTATTTTCTGTTTATACGTCTTTGAAACACTTTCTTAAACACATTTTACAAGTGTATCATCATTATTATTATTATTATTATTAATATAATCTGAACATAATTTAGAAAACGTGGGCGTGGAAATTATACATTTGAAAAGCATGATAATATACTTTGTTCTAAGATAACAAGCTGTGGTGTAACACCGGAAGATGTCTGTGTCTTTACACACAAGCGGCTTAAAAACACAACTTAGTGAGTCTGGTGAGACGGAGACACAGAACCAGAAGAGAACAAGGAGAGTTAAAGACGGTGATTTAAGAGTGTAACGTGAAGGAGGAGTAACGTGAAGGAGGAGTAACGTGAAGGAGTAAACATGAAAACGTCCCATAAACATCATTAAAGTCTAACCTGACGACAGTCTGCTGTTGATCCGCTGCTGCGGCTCCGCTTACTTCCGGGTTTCTTCTTTTTCTTCTTCCTCGTGCAGCGGAGTGCTGCTGCCTCCTGCTGGTGACGTACACACACTACAGGTGATCACAGTCCTGAGTCAAATACGTCTCAACACATCGCGTCTCTCAGGTAAAGTTTGTGTCTGTTCATTAACTTCACATGTCTCATTAACTTGTATTGTATCTTCATGAGGACTCAATTCAGATTGAAACCATCGTAGTGACCACAGAGTACCTGAGCAGGTAGAGTACAGGTAGAGTACAGAGTACCTGAGCACCAGTGAGCAGGTAGAGTACAGAGTACCTGAGCAGGTAGAGTACAGGTAGAGTACAGAGTACCTGAGCAGGTAGTGAGCAGGTAGAGTACAGAGTACCTGAGCAGGTAGAGTACAGGTAGAGTACAGAGTACCTGAGCAGGTAGAGTACAGAGTACCTGAACAGGTAGTGAGCAGGTAGAGTACAGAGTACCTGAACAGGTAGTGAGCAGGTAGTGAACAGAGTACCTGAGCAGGTAGTGAACAGGTAGAGTACAGAGTACCTGAACAGGTAGTGAGCAGGTAGAGTATATAGTACCTGAGCAGGTAGTGAACAGGTAGAGTACAGAGTACCTGAACAGGTAGAGTACAGAGTACCTGAGCAGGTAGAGTACAGAGTACCTGAGCAGGTAGAGTACAAAGTACCTGACATTAGTATTAACATTAGCGTGTCAGTAAACTACATTACATTACATTACAGTCATTTAGCAGACGCTTTTATCCAAAGCAACTAGTATTAGTTAAACGTAATACTAATGATGTTAGACAAAACGAAATGACTAATTAATGTCTGTTAATTCTGCTTAATCAGATATTTCCTCAGTCTTCATTACATGAATGATTCTCCACGTATTCATCAATAAATAAAGGAAACCTTTTACTCATTTCTTTAGTCATGTCAGTTTTATTCATATAGCTCAATATCACAAGTGTCTTCACAATCTGCATAACATACGACATCCTCTGTCCTCAGAGGCTCAAATAAAATAAAAAAACTACCTGAAAACCCTTTAATGGAGAATAAAAGCTCAGGAAGAGGGACCACTCTCCAGGATGGACAGGAAGTAGAAATCATGAGAACAGAATGGACTATCAGGAAAATCAGAATGACAAACTTATGATTTATTTTATGTGTTTATTAATTATGAAATAATTGATTTACTGATTTACCATCTTAACGTTACAACAGTTTAATCAGACACTCAGTTTACACCTGTCGCTCCACTGACACACCTGATGTCCTCGTCGTCCCGGCGACAGGGAAACGCTTTGATGACACAAGCGATGTCATTGGCCACAGCGGCAGAGCTGGCAGCGATGACTCTCCTGGACATCATGTCGAACTCTGAACCTGAGGAGGAACACGCACCGATGTGAGGCGGACACAACCTTGATAGGTACACACAGGTGAGGTATCACGTGTTAAATACAGACCGTCTGTATCCATGACAACGCCTCCCGCCTCCTGGACGATGATCGCGGAGGCCGCGATGTCCCAGCAGTGCATCCCGATGTGATAGTAGGCGTCGGCTCCACCCGTCGCCACCTGACACATGTCGAGGGCCGCCGTCCCCAGTGCACGGATACTGGAACATACAAGAAACACGCAAACAACATGTTAAAGAGGTGACAACGAATAGATACTGGAACATACAAGAAGCAGTCTAACAACACGTTAGAGAGGTGACAACAAACAGATACTGGAACATATAAGACAGGTTCAGGTTCTGATAGTGGATCCTTAGACTAGAAAAGTAAACCCCAGGAACATGTTTCAGGTGTAGCTAGACAAGAGGTGACACCACAACTTAGGCTCTCCATCAGGTCTAGAGGTGTATTTCCTACAGATAACTCTGTTATCATCCCCCTTTGCATTTATTTGCATAAAAACACACAATTCAAAGGATTAGGAAATAAATGATTGTTTGTATTTAAATATTTGCTTTATTGAAACATTAGTAGTTTTCATGATGTATTATGAGCTGCTTAGAGCTTGTGTTATTAAGCAACAGGTCGTTTTTCATCTCGTAATATATCTAATATATCTTTATATTAATGTGAAAAAATCTTCAACAAACTAGATTTATTGAAGTTTCTCACCAAAACTAAACATCAAAGTGTATCAATAATACACAGTTAAATATTATATATATATATATATATATATATATATATATATATATATATATTCTATATGTTGAGGAGCAGAGAGGAGTTCTGACCCGTGAACAGGTAGTTTCAGCAGCCTGAAGATGTTGGAGGTCATGGTGGACAGAGCGAGGTCATCACGCTCCGCTCCGATCTCCGTCACCACCACACACCTGCTGACATCTGATAGGAGGAGATGGGATGATCGGAACAGCTTCAACACATCTGTGATGTCACATCTGTGATGTCATACGTGTGTGATGTCACCTTCCTGTCCAGAGGCATGCAGAGGGTCTCCGTTCACAAACGCTCCTCTTCCTTTCTGAGCGTAGAACAGTTTGTCCTCCACGCAGCTGTACACAATCCCAAACTCCGTCTGTCAACAACAACATGTCAGTCCACTTCCTGTCTGACCTCCCTCCATCAATAAACATATTCATCAAACATTTATAGGTCAGAGACCTGTGACAGGTGAGTTTACCTGCTTGTTGACAGTGAAGGCGATGGAGATGGCCACAAATGGAAACCTGTGAGTAGAACAGTTACACATGTAACTATAGTTCTATGAGTTGAACACATACCACTGACTTCCTGTCTGCTCGGCCTGAAGAAGGAGCCTTCTAACATTTTTTCCCTATTAAAGTGTTTTTCTCTATCGAAGGTGTCGTATGCTTCACAGATTATTAATATTTATATAACTATTCATATCCATGATTTAGATAATTATGTATTTTCATTATAGCTTTTATTGTGAAACAACAGGAAGGAGTGTTCAGTGAGATCAGTGCAGGTGGAGCAGTTGTGACCCTCCTCTCCATGACATCACAGCGTGGGCGGAGCCTGTCACCTGTGTACAAAGTTTACAGTCCCATCGATGGGGTCAATGATCCACGTGGGACTGTCAGTCAGCTCCAGAGCCTCACCTGCAGCTACAGACTCCTCCCCGATGAACCTGAGGGTCAGAGGACAAACAATGGCATCATTTACCTGCTGACTTCCTGTCTGCTGTTGCCAGGCAGATTTTAGACTGTTTACAGTCCTGCTATCCAATCTGTGAGCTGTGTTGTAGTGGGCAACAGTTCTCAAGGTAAAGTGGTTCCTAAATTAATCGTCCAGAAAGGAGTTGTAACACCTCGCTCGGAAAAGGGAAACCAGGAAGACCAGGGAGACCCTCTAGACCAGGGGTCACTAATAGGCGGACCGCGGTCCGGATCCGGACCCAGACGGCCCTGGGAGGGTCTAGTGGCCGAGCCTTGACACATCAGGGTCGTCCAGGCAAAAGACAGAAAAATCTTCTTGGAGCCGCCGCCCTATGGGCCCACCACTCACAAGGATAGGCAAACGGCAGGGACCAAGACGTGCCAACCCCTTGCATCACAGACTGGCTGTAAAGACGTGGATAGTCACCTCTCTGGTGGGGAAGGAACCGGAGCTGGTGCAGGTAGATGGAGCAGTATCAACTAGATAAAGTTGGGCTCTCCTCCACGCATAGCACTGATTCTGGAGACAAACTCCTGGAGAGGGGCCGGACACAATCCTTTTCCGGAGTTGCCCAAGGTGAGAGGCGTCGGAGAGGTGTGGGGACTCTCACGAGGAACGAGAAGGTCACCTCTATGACACTGAGTCTCAGACTGTTGTTGGTGCTCGTCAGCAATCAATCAATCAGCAGAATGGAAACTGGGGACTCCACAGTTCTGCTGGGCAACTTCAATGCTCACGTCACTTGGTATCAGAACACCCGAGGCCAAAGATCGAATTCATAAGGCGCAGCCAGGGGGAGGAGAGCTTCCGGTTTGGTGTCCTCAGAATTGCGTCTCTGCTCTTGGCAGATGATGAGGTTCTGTTGGCTTCATCAGACCGGGACCTTCAGCTCTCACTGGGTGTGAATCAGTGGGATGAGAGTCAGGACCTTCAAGTCTGAGGTTCTCTGGCAGAAAACGGTGGATTGCTCCCTCCAGGTTGGAAGTGAGTCACTGTCCCAAATGAGGGAGTTCAAGTATCTGACGGTCTTGTTCAATAGTGACGGAAATGTGATGCAGGTGTTGTACCGCATCGTTGAAGAGGGAGCTGAGCCTAAAGGCAAAGCAAGTGGTTCATCTGATAAGGATCCTCCTAGACCCATCCTGTTAGAGGCAGAACCACATACAGTAGAACAACAGTAGAACCTGTGTTGTGGGTATTTGTTCCTACAGTAAAATACAGTAGAACAACAGTAGAACCTGTGTTGTGGGCTTATGACTTCTGGTGACTAGTAGTTCTTTTGATTACCTATGTTGATGTACTTATTGTAAGTCGCTTTGGATAAAAGTGTCTGCTAAATGACTGTAATGTAATGTAATGTAATGTATTTGTTCCTACAATAGAACAGTAAAACCTGTGTTGTAGGTATTTGATCCTTCAATAGAACAGGAGAACCTGTGTTGTGGGTATTTGTTCCTACAGTAGAACACAGTAGAACAGGAGAACCTGTGTTGTGGGTATTTGTTCCAACAGTAGAACACAGTAGAACCTGTGTTGTGGGTATTTGTTCCTACAGTAGAACACAGTAGAACCTGTGTTGTGGGTATTTGTTCCTACAATAGAACAATAGAACAGTAGAACCTGTGTTGTGGGTATTTGTTTTACAGTAGAACAGGAGAACCTGTGTTGTGGGTATTTGTTCCTACAGTAGAACCTGTGTTGTGGGTATTTGTTCCTACAGTAGAACACAGTAGAACAGTAGAACCTGTGTTGTGGGTATTTGTTCCTACAATAGAACAATATAACCTGTGTTGTGGGTATTTGTTCCTACAGTAGAACACAGTAGAACAGGAGAACCTGTGTTGAGGGTATTTGTTCCTACAGTAGAACACAGTAGAACCTGTGTTGTGGGTATTTGTTCCTACAGTAGAACACAGTAGAACAGTAGAACCTGTGTTGTGGGTATTTGTTCCTACAATAGAACAATAGAACAGTAGAACCTGTGTTGTGGGTATTTGTTCCTACAATAGAACAATAGAACAGTAGAACCTGTGTTGTGGGTATTTGTTCCTACAATAGAACAATAGAACCTGTGTTGTGGGTATTTGTTCCTACAGTAGAACACAGTAGAACAGTAGAACCTGTGTTGTGGGTATTTGTCCATGATGGTTGAGATGAGGATCTTCTCGACTCTTTGATCAGTTTCTGTCACCAAATCAGCCGGAGAACTTTTCAACTTCACTTCTTTCTGCTGCTGAAACGCTGACAATACAATCTGAAAAACACATGTTGGTATTAGTAGTAGTATCAGTAATAATAGTAGTATCAGTAGTAGTAGTAGTAGTATCAGTAGTAGTAGTAGTATCAGTAGTAATAGTAGTAGTATCAGTAGTAGTAGTAGTATCAGTAGTAGTAGTAGTAGTAGTATCAGTAATAGTAGTAGTAGTAGTAGTATCAGTAGTAGTAGTAGTATCAGTAATAGTAGTATCGGTAGTAGTAGTAGTAGTAGTATCAGTAGTAGTAGTAGTAGTAGAAGTAGTATCAGTAGTAGTAGTATCAGTAGTAGTAGTAGTAGTATCAGTAGTAGTAGTAGTAGTAGTAGTAGTAATATCAATAGTAGTAGTAGTATCAGTAGTAGTAGTAGTATCAGTAGTAGTAGTAATATCAATAGTAGTAGTAGTAGTAGTATCAGTAGTAGTAGTAGTATCAGTAGTAGTAGCAGTATCAGTAGCTGCAGCTGATTGGACGAACAGACAAACAAATCAGACAAAATCGTCTAAACCCTCTCTGATTGGACAGAATTGTATTTAACTATATTACAATCATCAAACAATACTAATATAAATGTGGCTTCTACTGAGAACTGAAATATCAATAATAATAATAATATCAATAATATTAATAAGAATAATATCAAGAAGAATATAATAATAATAACAATAATAATAATAATAATAATGATTTCAGATTCAATATTAGAATTGTGAAATTTTTTCTCAAATGTCTGACCTTATCAGAGCCGTGCTGTGATTGGTCGATGTGTCTCTTACCTCACTGGCCTGTTTGGCTATGGAGATGCCGAAGTTCAGACAGTTGGTCCAGTCGGCCATGATGATGATGATGATGATGATGATTGAGAGCTCCTGTCAGGAAAGAAGAAACACTGATGTCAGGAGTAGAACCAGCAGAGTAGGAGTAGAACCAGTAGAATAGGAGTAGAACCAGTAGAGTAGGAGTAGAACCAATAGAATAGGAGTAGAACCAGTAGAGTAGGAGTAGAACCAGTAGATCCAGTAGAGTAAGAGTAGAACCAGTAGATCCAGTAGAGTAAGAGTAGAACCAGTAGAGTAGGAGTAGAACCAGTGGAACCAGTAGAGTAAGAGTAGAACCAGTAGAGTAGGAGGAGAACCAGTGATGGTACCTGAAGTCCAGTGACTCTCTGAAGACGAAGAAAAACTTTCTGAACTTATCTCTCTTTTTATAAAACTAACAGCCAATCAGTGCTCAGCTCCCGCCTCCCTGTACCACAACCAGCCAATGGCAGCGCTGCATTAGACCCCTCCCCCTCCCATCCTCAACTGATTCTGACTGATTACAGGAGACTTTTAGAAAAGTTTCATTTCCTGAAACAGGGGGGGGGGAATCATCAAGTCACAGGGAAGTGGCGGCACATGTCGTCGGTCAGCTGACTATGAATGCACATCCTGCTCAGACACTCTAATTCTATTGAGCTGATGGTAGTGTGTGTCAGTGTCAGGATCAGAGTCGTTGGTCATGTGTGTGTACCAGTGTTAGGCCTTCAGTGCCGTCCTCCTACAGTTGAACCTCCTAATAACCTCTTTATGAGCCACAGCTACGGTTAGTATTTGTTTCTAGTGTAATAATACACGTGTTCGTATTGAACCGTTCGGTACGAGGCTCACGAACCCAACAATACGTTTAATTAATACTAGTGTGTTTGGAAAATGAAGAAGCTTAGATTGTGGGACATATGATGTTTTCGGTGGACTGCGCTCACGTAGGAGACAACGAGCTGTGTGACCTGTGAACCCGGAACAAAAAAACCCAAAACAAAACACAACTGAGGCACCGCAGTGTGTTCTGGGAGGCTACGCTAAACTAGCTTAGCATGAAAACAACACGCACAAACACACACTACGAACTCTCCCGCAGCGTTCAACTGTTCTACTGAATCAAACAGGGCTGAAGAAATCAACACAATCCACATTCTTCCAGACCAAAATACTGACTTTATTAAAGAAAACAGAGACATGAATACATGACGGGATGCTTCGTCATTAACGGACGATGCATAGAGTCAAAATCAATGTAATGAACACAATGAGAAGAACAAACTCAAGAACCAGTCACATATATTCATAAGACAACAAAGCAACAAATAAACACGCATTCTGCTACACACTGGAGGGCATGGGCCATTCACATATTAGATGTAAAAAAACAAACGCAGTTCACTTAAAGACAAACTCCATCCTCCTTTCTTTGATTACAAAGAGTTTAATCCCACAAAAAACAAACCTATAGGTAAATAAATAAATAAATAATCTACACCAAGCAAAATGCTAAAAATGTCATAATTTCTTCCATATCTTTCAATTTGAACTCTTACTACTCCAACTATAAGTTCTGCTGGCTACCTTAAGTTTCACAATAGTCACGTGCTCGCCCACTGACCAATCACAGCACACGCTGCACCTTACTGCTGCACCTTACTGCAGAGCTGCACCTTACTGCAGAGCTGCACCTTACTGCTGCACCTTACTGCAGAGCTGCACCTCACTGCAGAGCTGCACCTTACTGCTGCACCTTACTGCAGAGCTACTTAAACTGCAAAGACTTCACTTGTCAGTCTGAAGGCCTCGGCCTCTCTTCTACCTAGAGACATAGAGGAGAACTCTGATTGGATAACAGCTTAACTTAAAACAAGCTGTGCTGGAAGCAGAGCAACAGAGGAAGACAGTAGCTGTGCAATGAGAAAATAAGATAATGGAAAACAAATATATAATACATTATGAAAAATTATTAAATTATAAAATAGCTATAACTTTGTGATTCTGTTTAGGCCAGCAGAGAAGGCTTTGCTATGTGTACGCATACATGGAATTTGACTCCAGTTTCCACTTCGCTCTCAATGTACAAACACAAGTTTACAATAAACACGAAAAAAATATATAAAAGTAGAACAGATGTAGGTATAAACATTTAACAACTATGTACAATATAAGTATAAATATATATCCCAAAAAGTATATATATATCTATATATCTATATATATATATCTATATATATATATATAGATATAGATATATATATATATATATATATTTATTAGTGCTGGGCAACGATTACAATGTTGGTGTGTATGTGTATGTTTGTGTGTAGGTGTTTAGGTGTGTGTGTGTGTGTGTGTGCTAATGTTAGTTTGTTGACTAGTTAATGTTAGTTTGTTGACTAGTATGTTAGTTTGATGACTAGCTAACATTATTTTCATGACTAGTTAATGTTAGTTTGTTGACTACTTAATGTTAGTTTGTGGACTAGTATGTTAGTTTGATGACTAGCTAACATTATTTTCATGACTAATTAATGTTAGTTTGATGACAAGTTAATGTTAGTTTGTGGACTAGTATGTTAGTTTGATGACTAGCTAATGTTAGTTTGATGACCAGTTAATGTTAGTTTGTGGACTAGTATGTTAGTTTGATGACTAGCTAATGCTAGTTTGTGGACTAGTATGTTAGTTTGATGACTAGCTAATGTTAGTTTGATGACCAGTTAATGTTAGTTTGTGGACTAGTATGTTAGTTTGATGACTAGCTAACATTAGTTTGATGACTAGCTAATGTTAGTTTGATGACTAGTTAATGTTAGTTTGATTACTAGCTGTTAGTTTGATGACTAGTTAATGTTAGTTTGCGGACTAGTATGTTAGTTTCATGACTAGCTAACCATAGCTTGTTGACTAGCTAACAAGCCTCACGGGTTGGAGGACATTAACAAAAACAGATTTCACAAACAAAAGTAAAAATACGACATGATAAAAACATGTCTGATTAAACGTTTTATTAAAAGTTTCACTGCAAACTGTTTCTTCTGATGTTTAATGTGATTGATCTTCTTTGTTGTGGTGGAGGAGTGATACACAGGAAGTCCATACAGACAAACAGGAAGTCATCATTTGCCTTTCTTCATCTTGGACACTTTCTCTTTCCTCTTCTTCACATGTTTTGGTACTTTATTCTTTCTTTTTTCTCTCTGAGCTTCTTTCACAATCTTCTTCTTCTCCTGAAAGAATCAAATAAAAAAACATTGTTATTTTTCTGCCTTCCTGTCTCAGCTGGAGGACAGACTGCTTCTACTATAGAAAGAGTGTTAAATACCTTTTTGTCAACCTGGCCATCCTCACTCTGCTCCTGCTGATCTTCCTCCTCCTCCTCTTCTTCATCCTCCTCCTCCTCCTCCTCAGAGGATGAAGACATGTCATTCTCCAGGAGAGCAGGAACCTGAGAGGATCAAACACAGTAAACCTCTTCATTTCTCCAGCTAACAGTGGAAACACATTAGCACGTAGTCGTGTTTCCATTCAAATGTGAATTTTAAGCAAAATGAGTCACAAAAAGAAAACTAATTTCAATCAACTGGTTTGGAGCGAATAAACTTTGTAGTAAACAGAGAAGAGGAAGAAGAAGGTTAGAGATACTTCTGGGTGACGCCAGAGAGGAGTGACTTACAGTAGTCGAGTCTTAAAAAGATGAATGACTTCATACAGATCAGGGTGAGAGAGGAGTAGTTTGATTCTGGAGATGTTCTTACTTGAAGAAAACAGGACTGAACAACTTTTGTGATTTGTGGTTTGTGGTTTAAATCTGAATCAAATAGTAAGTATTCAATAGTCCTGAGTTTCTGGCTGTGGACTTTATGTTAACAGACCAAGGGCCCTTTCAATGCGAGTGAATCATTTGACCATGTGGGACCATGTATATGTAAAATAAACTTGGATCTAAAATCAAACATGGCGGTACACCCGAGGTAATGTGAGATGTAGACGAATTACTGATGAGTTTTTCTTATTTCATTATATTGTGATTTTATTTTTGTTACATGTATGGTTCTCTCTGCAGGTGAGGTAAATAAGACAATATCTAAAGTTACAGTATGTCACTGTTGGCTAAGCTAAGCTAACACTAGCATCAGTCAGAGTGAGAGGTGGTCGTACCGTTTGAACTCCAGACAGATCCTTCCTCAGTCCGGTCAGCGTCTGGTACAGAACCTGAAAAACACAAACACTCATGCTGTTAACAGGTACCACAGGTTCCACAGGGACTACATGTACCACATGTGACACAGGTACCACAGTTGAATCTAATCAAGGTGTGTAAACAACTCAAAGAGAGAGAAACGGGATGCATCTGAGCTAAATAAAAGTGTGAATAGTTATATCAATGCGATATTTCACTTTTCTTTATTTCAATTAAGTTTATTTTCACTTTGTAATTATGGGATGTTGAGTTCAGAATAATTGAAATGATTTCAGCATAAAGTTGAAACAAAAAGTGAAGTTACATTTCTGAACGTAATGTGGTCATTAATAAAGGAATTAATAATAAGTTAGTTTGTTGACTAGCTAACGTTAGTTTGTTGACTAGCTAACGTTAGTTCTTTGACTAGCTAACGTTAGTTTTTTGACTAGCTAACGTTAGTTTGTTGACTAGCTAACGTTAGTTCTTTGACTAGCTAACGTTAGTTTGTTGACTAGCTAACGTTAGTTTTGTGACTAGCTAACGTTAGTTTCTTGACTAGCTAATGTAATCAATAAGTAAATCAGTCAAAATCAATTAGTCAATTGAATGGCTGTGATTTGATGCTTTTCTGTCATTTTCCATTTCTTTGGGAGATGAATCGATAATGAAAATAATGTTTCCATTCTAAAGATCTAACCATTTCTCTTTACATCTCGTGTTTCTTACGTTGTCGTCGTGTCCACAGATGGCCGACTCCTCCTCCTTCGTCCTCATCATGTCGACGTCTCTCTCGTAGTGACTCACCTCTGTCAGAGTGCGGGGGATGTAGGCCTTCATAAACACCTGAGGGTGGAGGAGGGGGAGGTTTACTATTGTAACACATATTATGTATTGAACACGAGGACGGTTGTGTTTCCTGTCACCTCCTCGTCCACTCGGTCCTGATCCGACCGCTGCTCCGACGTCCGCTCAGCTGCAATCACCATCACCTAAATAATAACACATAAAATAACACAAAGATAAAAACTGTTTCTCTACTTGTTTGTGTTTTCATGAATATAGTTTAGTACAGGAGGTGTTGAGACCTTCTCCAGGTACTGGTCCATGTTGTGGCAGGTGATCGACGGGTCGGTGATGAAGTCAAACAGCTCTCTGACCGTCATCACCGCGACGCCGCGCTTCACAAAGAACTCTGGGAAAAAAAACACACAATAAGATCAGCTGACAGGTTTGAACCCGGCAGTTCAAATCATCACAAGAGACGATATCAGTGATCCCAGAATTCATCCACAGAGAATGTGTTCCTATCACACAGCAACCTGAAGTCAATGTTCATGTGTTAAAGCTGCATTCTCTCTAGTGTCCACCAGGGGGCGACTCCTCTGGTTGTATAGAAGTCTAGTCTAAAATGACTTTACTTCTCTCTTGATTTATTCCCTCAGTAAACATTGTAAACATGAGTTTATGGTCTCAATCTCTAGTTTACAGTCTTCTTCAATACAGCATGATGTTCATTTAATACATTATGCTCCATTTAGAGTCAAACAGACCATAAAGCAGGGGATGCTTTAGGGGCTGGGCTACACAGTGATTGACAGGTCTCTAGTAGACCATAAAGCAGGGTATGCTTAAGGGGCGGGGCTACACAGTGATTGACAGACATCGTATGAACAGTAGAACACCGGCTCACCGTTGACGTTGCTGCAATCCTTCCTGAGGAACTCCAGAGCATGAGGATGGTCGTGCTCCACCGACTGGGACACGTCAATGATGTAAGCGTCTCCGTTGTGATATCTACAGACAGATCAGTGAGTTTAAGAGGCTCTTATTTTGAAGGGGTTGTGTGAGTCATGGTGTCTTGGCTCTTACAGCATGTTGAACTCGCTGAGGTCAGCGTGGACGAGTCGAGCCTCCTGGAACATCGACCTCATGTTCTGTAGAACCTGCAGGTAGAGCTTACGGGCCTTCGACTCCGACAACGCCGCGTTCTTCAACAGAGGAGCCGGCCTGACGATCAATAAACCACAGGGCCGTCAATACAGGAGGGATCAACACATGAGGGATCGATACAACGTCTCTGATCTATCGGCATGATTGGTTCTTACATGTTGTCTTTTCCGATGAAGCTCATCAGCAGAACGTGACTTCTGAGCAACTTTGGTTCTGGACTCGGGATTCCTGCCGTCTGCAGCCTGAAACACACACACACTATAAGGTTCTATTGGGTTCTATCAGCTGGTCGGCACAGGTTCTACTGGGTTCTATGAGCTGGTCAGATCAGGTTCTACTGGGTTCTATCCGCTGGTCGGATCAGGTTCTAGTGGGTATTATCCGCTGGTCGGAACAGGTTGTATCGGGTTCCATCGGCTGGTTCAACCAGGTTCTATTGGGTTCTATCGGCTGGTCGGATCAGGTTCTACTGGGTACTATAAGCTGGTAGGTTCAGGTTCTAATGAGTACTATGAGCTGGTCAGATCAGGTTCTATTGGGTTCTATCTACTAGTCAGATCAGGTTCTACTGGGTACTATGAGCTGGTCGGCTCAGGTTCTATTGGGTTTTATCTGCTGGTGGGATCAGGTTCTACCAGCTGGTCAGCTCAGGTTCTAATTGGTTCTATGTGTCAGTAGAAAGGTTCTGACCTGATGAGGTTCCTCATCTCCTTCTCTGCCCAGGTTCTCACCATCTTCCTGGGGTTTCCTTTACAGTAACCGTGACGGAACCTGCAGAACAACAGAAGAAGAACTTGAAACAGTTACTGAACCTGTTAGGACCTCATGATGACTGAGAACAGCTAATAAACTGCTGATTATTGATTATGACACTAGTTGACTGATGCCTGTTTTATTTTGAAGATGACAGGAAGTTCATATCTGTACTGAGGGGGAGGAGCCTGTGTGTTCTCCTGCTGCTGATTGGTGTTTGGAGTCAACGACAGCTGACTGTCATGTTAGCTAACATGTTAGCACAGTCGCCTCACAGCAAGAGGACGGGCCCGGGTTCAATTCTCGGGCCGGACGGGTTGGTGTGGAGAGTTGTGTGTCTCTATGTGTCAGCCCTGATATCGTCAGTGCCCATTGGTCGCCAGATGTCAGCTGGGATAAGCTCCGCCCCCTCACGAGATGATGGATGTGTGACTGACCTGAACTCTCCACTGACATATTTGTCTCGGTCTTTGAACAGCAGGATGGACGTCTTGTAGATCTTAATGGCTCTGCTTTCTCCTGCCGACGTGACGGCGTGATAAACATTAGCCTGGAACACACAAACAAACACACACACACACACACACACACACACACACACACACACATCTGTTTATAAGTAACGTCAGACTGTTCAACATCGGTTGCAATCAGTGTGTTGAGTATAAATCAGTGTGTTGATCGGTGATTTCTGACCTCCTTCCCTGTACTGATGCAGCCATTGATTTCACAGATGACTCCTCGACTCAACATCTTAAAGAGAATCATTCGAGTCCGAGGATCTAAAACCTGCAGAAGAAGTAAAGACCATCAATCAGCTGATCACAACAACAAGGGAGAGAGGAACAATCATGAAATGTGTTTGATCAGAGTTTAAGTTATGACATCATGAGGAAAGAGAAGATAAACTTTAACTCACATTCATTTCCTCTAAACACAAATTGTTCAGTGTTGCTCAAAGACACGTGTACATGAGGACATGACACATGTACACATGTACACATGTACACAACCCCCGACCCGGTGTTCATAACACAACCTGCTTTTCCACTAAAAGTCCAAAACTGTTCACCTTCCTTTATGTTTGATTCGTCAAGTAATCAATAAACTACCAGTCAGATGACTTGATAATCTCACCTGTTCCACTGTGGCTCGATCTGATTTGTCCTTCACTCTGTACCTGCAGACAGCAGCCAATCAGATCGTTAGTCACATCGGTAACTCACCTGTGATGACACTTAACAGGTGAGTTCAGACCTACGTGTCGGCTTCTTTCTGTTTCTGCATCGTCGTCACTTTATTGATCACAGAGTCGGCGAAATTCAGTTTATCTGAAACAACAACAAACAAACTGATGAGTAACAAAATCAATAGAACTGATGATTGACTTTCATTCTGTCAAAGATAAAATACTGTTTTAGAGCTTCAAGCAGCAGCAAAGCTTTTGTTCTTAGTAACAGAGAACAAAGCTTTTGTTCTTAATAACAGAGAACAAAGTATTGTTCTTAATAACAGAGAACAAAGTATTGTTCTTAATAACAGAGAACAAAGTATTGTTCTTAGTAACAGAGAACAAAGCTTTTGTTCTTAATAACAGAGAACAAAGTATTGTTCTTAGTAACAGAGAACAAAGTATTGTTCTGAATAACAGAGAACAAAGTATTGTTCTTAGTAACAGAGAACAAAGTATTGTTCTTAGTAACAGAGAACAAAGTATTGTTCTTAGTAACAGAGAACAAAGTATTGTTCTTAATAACAGAGAACAAAGTATTGTTCTTAGTAACAGAGAACAAAGTATTGTTCTTAGTAACAGAGAACAAAGTATTGTTCTTAGTAACAGAGAACAAAGTATTGTTCTTAGTAACAGAGAACAAAGTATTGTTCTTAGTAACAGAGAACAAAGTATTGTTCTTAGTAACAGAGAACAAAGTATTGTTCTTAGTAACAGAGAACAAAGTATTGTTCTTAATAACAGAGAACAAAGTATTGTTCTTAGTAACAGAGAACAAAGTATTGTTCTTAGTAACAGAGAAAAAAGTATTGTTCTTAATAACAGAGAACAAAGTATTGTTCTTAATAACAGAGAACAAAGTATTGTTCTTAGTAACAGAAAACTAAGTTTTGTAGATTAATTATTCATGTTTATATTAGTTATGTTAATTAGTTATTAGTTAAGCCAAGTTGAAGATATGAGTTATCCATTCTGCAATCAGATGAACAGCATGTTTTGACATGTAAACATAAACATTCACTGTCTCATATATATACTGTATATTTATGTATATACACATATTTGATATTGATTGGTTGTGACGATGTGTGTGTGTGTGTGTGTGTGTGTGTGTGTGTGTGTTGTTACCCAGGTTGATCTTGTGTTCATATTTCCTCAGAGCTTTATCAGACGGAGTCGATCGCAGCATCTTATTGGACGGATTCTGTCTGTTGGACTGACCAATAGCAACAAACAACAGTCAGCTGACACTTCAGAATCATGAATAACCAATCAGAGTGATCAGAGTGATCAGTGTTCAGTGTGATCAGAGTGATCAGAGTGATCAGAGTGATCAGTGTTCAGAGTGATCAGAGTGATCAGAGTGATCAGTGTTCAGTGTGATCAGAGTGATCAGTGTTCAGAGTGATCAGAGAGTGATCAGAGTGATCAGAGAGTGATCAGAGTGATCAGTGTTCAGTGTGATCAGAGTGATCAGTGTTCAGTGTGATCAGAGTGATCAGTGTTCAGAGTGATCAGAGTGATCAGAGTGATCAGTGTTCAGAGTGATCAGAGTGATCAGAGTGATCAGAGTGATCAGTGTTCAGTGTGATCAGAGTGATCAGTGTTCAGTGTGATCAGAGTGATCAGTGTTCCTCAGTTCTCCCCGTCCTCTTTCAAATTTCATGCTGTTACTGTCACTTATCCAGTCAAGCTCACCATTGCTGTTGTGTATCGCCCACCAGGGCCTCTTGGTGAGTTCCTGGAGGAGCTCGACACATTAGTCTCGCACTTCCATGACGACGGCTCGGCGCTCATCCTGCTCGGTGACTTCAACATCCAGAACGATAAGCTTGAACCTCTTCTTTCATTCCTCTCCTCCTCTGACCTTTACCACTCTTCTTCTCCTCCTACCCACAAGGCCGGCAACCAGCTGGATCTTATCTTCACTAGGCACTGTTCTACTGCTAACCTCTCTGTCACTCCCCTCCAGCTCTCTGACCACTATTTCATGTCCTACTCCCTCTCCCTATCCTCTGCTCCATCACTTCCTCCACCTACCCACATGGTTTCTACCCGGAGTCATCTCCGCTCCCTCTCCCCTGCTGATCTTTCCTCTTCTGTCACCTCTGCTCTCCCTGACCCTGAATCCTTCTCTCTCCTATCCCCTGATACTGCTACTGATCTTCTCCTCTCCACCCTAACTTCTACTTTGGACAAACTCTGTCCCTTCACCTCCAGGCCTGCACGCCCAACTCCACCCGCCCCGTGGCTGTCGGACTCAGTGCGTACTGATAGACGGAGCCTAAGAGAGGCTGAGCATAAATGGAGAAAAGGCAAACTCCCGGAGGACCTTCTTAACTTCCAAGCTCTTCTTTCCACTTTTTCCTCCTCTCTATCTACTGCTAAAGCTGCGTTCTTCCACTCTAAAATCCTAACCTCTGCTTCCAATCCTAAAAAACTCTTTGAAACTTTCACTTCACTCCTCCAACCCCCACCCCCTCCTCCTACTTCCTCCCTTCTCCCTGATGATTTTGCCAACTTCTTTGACAAGAAGGTAAATGATATCAGATCCTCCTTCTCTCAGCCCCTCTCTCCCTGTCCAATCCTGCCCCCACAGCTCTCCCTCCCATCTCCACGCCCCATCTTACCCTTTCTGGCTCCTCTCTCCCCTAACGAGGTCCTCAACCTTGTCACATCTAACTGCCCCACCACGTGCTCCCTCGACCCGATCCCTTCCCCTCTTCTTCAGTCTATTGCGACTGAACTCCTTCCTTTCCTCACCCACCTCATCAACACATCTCTTGTTTCAGGATGCTTTCCCACGGCCTTCAAGGCCGCCAGAGTCACCCCCCTTCTGAAGAAACCATCACTTGACCCCTCTGATATCAAGAACTTCAGACCGGTTTCTCTTCTACCCTTTCTATCCAAAACACTTGAACGTGCCGTCTTTAACCAACTGTCTTCCTATCTCCACCAAAACAGCTTTTTGGACCCTCACCAGTCCGGGTTCAAAGTGGGTCACTCGACAGAGACGGCCCTCCTTGCGGTGACAGAGTCGCTTCACGCCGCGAGAGCTAACTCTCTCTCCTCTGTCCTGATTCTCCTGGACTTGTCTGCGGCGTTTGACACTGTGAACCACCAAATCCTCCTCTCATCCCTCGAGGGGATGGGCGTCTCAGGCTCTGCACTCTCCCTGTTTGCATCCTACCTGACGGGTCGATCCTACCAGGTGACCTGGAGGGGGGCCGTGTCGGAACCACGCACGCTGACTACGGGGGTTCCGCAAGGGTCAGTTCTGGGCCCCCTTCTCTTCTCGCTCTACACAACATCTCTGGGTTCTGTTATTCGCTCGCATGACTTCTCCTACCATTGTTATGCCGATGACACCCAGCTGGTCTTGACCTTTCCCCCCGGTGACACCCAAGTGGAGACGCGCATCGCTGCGTGTTTGGCTGACATCTCGAAGTGGATGACGACAAACCACCTCAAGCTCAACCTAGACAAAAGTGAGCTACTGTTCCTCCCGGGGAAGGGTTTCCCGCACCGGGACCTGTCCATCACCATTGATGATACCGTGGTGACGCCAACTCGGACTGCGAGGAACCTGGGTGTGACCCTGGATGACCAACTGTCATTCTCGGCAAACATTTCATCCGTTACACGCTCCTGCAGATTCCTGCTCTACAACATCAGGAGGATTCGTCCCTTCCTGACTGATGAGACGGTTCAGGTTCTCATCCAGGCTCTTGTCATCTCCCGCCTGGACTACTGCAACTCTCTACTCGCCGGAGCCCCGGCGTCAGCCATCAGACCTCTGGAGCTTGTCCAGAAAGCCGCAGCTTGCCTGGTGTTCAATCGCCCCAAGTTCTCCCACACAACTTCCTTTCTCCGTTCTCTACACTGGCTCCCTGTAAGAGCTCATCCAGTTTAAGACTCTGGTGCTAGAATACAGGGCAGTGAAAGGAACAGCTCCTTCCTATCTCCAGGCCACGGTCAAGCCTTACACCCCCGCCCGACCACTTCTCTCTGCTGCCTCGGGGCGATCGGTCGCCCCGTCGCTCAGAGGTCCCGGCGGCCGATGGACCCGGTCACGCCTGTTTTCTGTCCTGGCCCCACAGTGGTGGAATGAACTTCCCACTGACGTCAGGACAGCGGAGTCGCTGCCCATCTTTCATCAGGCTGAAGACCCACCTCTTCAGGAAGTGCTACCCTGAGCCTTCCACTTAGTGCTTATTGTTTTCATACTAGCTTGTTTCACTTATTGTATTGGTATTACTTATAGCACTAACTGTTTCTCTTGTTTCTGTTCTTTGGCTCTGAGTTATGCTCTGCTTCATGCTCTTAGATGCTTGTTTAAAGGAAATGTACTTATGACTTCTGGTGACTAGTAGTTCTTTTGATTACCAATGTTGATGCACTTATTGTAAGTCGCTTTGGATAAAAGCGTCTGCTAAATGACTGTAATGTAATGTAATGTAAATGTAATGTTCAGAGTGATCAGAGTGATCAGTGATCAGAGTGATCAGAGAGTGATCAGAGAGTGATCAGAGTGATCAGTGTTCAGAGTGATCAGAGTGATCAGTGTTCAGTGTGATCAGAGTGATCAGTGTTCAGAGTGATCAGAGTGTGATCAGAGTGATCAGAGTGATCAGAGAGTGATCAGAGTGTGTCAGACCTGACAGCTGACGGTTGTCCTGTTGTATCGTTTGGTCAGATCTCCTCCAGCTGAACGCCACGCCCACTCCTCCTCCTCATCTTCATCATAATCTTCATCCTCATCTTCCTCCTCCTGTTGGTCTGATGGAGGCTGCTGTGTGACATCACTGGTCTGATGCGTAGCAGCAAACAGCTCTGATTGGACGCTGCAGAGAGAAAACCGTGAGGTCACAAACATCAGCTGTTTATTAAGAATCAAAGAAAACTGACTGTTTTCATTTCTGCTTTTAGAATCAGCTGCTTCCCTACCTCCAAATATGTTGTCATCGAGTGCACAATATACATATATAATATATAAATATTATTATTAATATATATTAATATTATTATTAATATATTACCATTAATGACAACCAACCTGCTGCTGACCATAATATCACCAAAACAATGTGAACATTAAGAAGAAGAAAGAGAAGAAGAAGAAGAAAGAGTAGAAGAAAGAGAAGAAGAAGAAGAAGAAGAAGAAGAAGAAAGAGAAGAAGAAGAAGAAAGAGAAGAAGAAGAAGAAAGAGAAGAAGAAGAAGACATCAACTCTCATGAATCTCAGTATAAACAAACACTCTCACCTGTCCTCCTCTACGTCATCAAACTGTCCAGGTACACAGCTGAGCACCGACATGACGTCACACACACACACAGAGACTCTGAACCAGAACTGAACCAGAACCGAACCCGATCCAAACTAGTCCAAACAGATCCAAACCTCGTCGGAGCAGCTCTCCTCATACGGCAGCGTGTTGTGTTCACTTCCGGGTCTGAACATGTGATTACGGAAAGAGACAAGGGTGTTTTAGCGAACTGTGCTCAGTGCTGCCCCCTCGAGGGTAAAACTACGTATTGCGTCATCGGTAGAAGAAGTACTTCATCTCTGACCGCAGTAAAAGTACTACTACCATAATACCACAGAAACACTTGTAAATATAATCAATAAAACATTATTCAAAACTTTTATGAATCTGCTCTTTGATTTACAGAACATGATCTAACAATTAATAATTAAATATAGATATGTGTAAATAATATAATAACTAATATTCTATAGCAGGATTGGTCTTTAAGAGCTCTATCATAATACTATATATAATATTATTATTATTAGAATCTTTATAATAATATTAGAATTATAATGATAATAACAATAAACAATAATAATATATTATTATTATAATGATAATATTAGTATATATTATATATATTATTAATAATATAATCATAATATTATAATAATCATAATCATAATAATATTATTATTATTATTATTATTATTATGCCCTGGTTCACTTTGCTGAGGAAAAGCTGAAGAAAAAAAGTAAACTGTACAGAAAACATGTTTCAAATCCCACGCCTCTTACTCATGGGGCTTATAAATCCTGTAGAAATAATTATACTCATATCATTAGATCTACAACAAATAAATATTACAGTGAAACATTTATGAAGTGCTCAAAATATATAAAAACCACGTGGAAAGTAATAAATCAGGTGCTGCAAAGAGAAAGGACTTCCCCAGAGCTTCCTTCAGTCCTTTTGGACGGTGACATTTCTCTTGACATCATCTGATATCGCTCAAAATTGTATGAATTCTTTGTAAACATTGATCATGAATTAGCTAATAATATTCCAACTTGTCATGGGAATCCACTGGATGTTATTCCAACAAATGTCCCTATTATCTCTAATTTTATGCCTCCGAATATTCAAGAAATAAATGATATAATTGATGATCTCAAAACATTTTCGGCGGCCACAACAACATTTCTGCATTTCTTGTCAAACAGGTGAAACAGTCAAACAGCCACAGTTCACATCTTCACCTCATCTTTGAAAACAGGTGTTGAGCCAGAAGATTTAACAGTTATTCCTTTGTTTAAAGCAGAAAACCTGTTGTTTAACAACTATAGACACATATCTATATTGCCTTGTTTTTCAAAAATACTAGAAAAAGGATTATGTTTCATGTAGGGTCTGATTCAATTCTTTACAAACACCAGTATGGATTCTGTAATAATCATTCAACCTATATGTCTTTACTTTACCTTGTTGATAAAGTTTTCTCTGCACTGGACAATAATAACTTTACTTGCAGTATTTTCATAGAGCTTTCCAAAGCCTTCGATACAGTAAATCATCATATATTATTGGAAAAGCTGCATAAATATGGATTCCATGACATTCATACAAATGGCTAAACAATGTCGTCTCCAACAGAAGACAGTTGTTTTGTGTTAGCGGTTGTTATTCAAACAAAGCCAGACTAATATGTGGGGTTCCACAGGGGTCCATTCTTGGACCTTTATTATTCCTTATTTATATTAATGATTTGTCTAATGTGTCAAAAAGCCTTTTTCCGATAATGTTTGCAGATGACACAACTCTAGTTCTCGCTCATTCAAATTTCAATTCACTGATAATGGAAACTAATGCTGGTTTAATGCTGCATGGTTCAGATTAAATAAACTATGAATATCAAAATATCGTACTCTAAGGATTTATCTCAAATTAAAATTGAATCTGTTGAGATGCCTCAAGTGTCATCTACAAAATTCCTATGAATTATTATTGATGAGAGTTTAAGCTGAGTAAACATATTGACTGTTAGTAGAAAAATAAACAAATCTATTGTAATATTAAGGAGGGTTAGACATCTTGTCTCCTTCTTTATTACAGTATCATGTATCTCTTTCATATTGTAATACAGTTTGTTCTTTTACTACTACTTTGCAAACAATGTTGGTCCTCTAGAAAGGTTTTGTTAGGATCAGAACTCGATCAGTCTCACGTCTCATTGCTTTCTATTCACAAACTGATTCTTACTATTTATGAATCAATTCTTCTCAAACTTGTGTTTTCATTTATAAGATACTTTCAGGTGAAGGAATATTCCTGATCATTTCAAGACCTTCTACAAAGTCAATTCACAGGTCCACTCTTACTCAACTCGTCATCTTCACATCTTCATCCTCTGATTACTGACTAGAGGTCCATTTTCAGTAAGATTCAGAAGAACCAAATTATGGAATGACTGTTCCCACCTAACAAAACAATGTCTCTCTATGAAATGTTTCAAAAGGTGCCTCAAAGAAAATCTAATTGCTGTTTTGTAACAGTTTTTTATTTTGTTTGTTTGTTTATGTATTAGTGTTCGTGTCTTTCTTGTTCTAGCTGTTATATTAAATTTATAGTTGTTTACCATTACATTGTTTTTTCTTTTCTTTCTTTTGTTGTTTGTAACGTAATGTCTTATGCATATTTTACTTTATGTTGATTGTAATTTTGTAAAATTTTAATATTATACAGGTGGAGGATTTAAATAAGCCCAGTTGGCTTTCTGCCTCTTCCTGCACTGTGATATTCATTTATCTCTGTTATGTTTGTTTATTTTTTATTTTAGTGTTTGAATTATGCAAAATAAATAAATAAATAATAATAATGGTGTGAAATAGTACAACTATAAATCATAAACCTTCTGAATGTGTCTCACTGGATCACTGCTGTAAAAGCTGTCTGCTGTAGACATCCCATAATATCTTATAGTGACAACACACCACCTGAATGACGCCTGTGATCTAGTGCAAGGACACCTACAGGAGGAAGCTGGAGGCCAAACTCCAGCGGAACAATGTGAGGGAGGTGTGGACCGGGATGAAGCTGATTACTGGCTTCAAGGTTGGAGGGAGACAACCAGGGGGCTCCCTGGAGAAGGCCAACGAGCTAACCTCTTTCTTCAATAGATTTAGCTCACAGCCCTCATCTGTCTCCTCAACACACCTCACCTCACAAACACCTCGGCTGCCTCCTCCCTTCCCCCCTCTGTCCCCCCTTGTGAGCGGCACGGACAATGAGCCCTCTACTTCAAAGGGCTCTTCCACCACCGACACCATGACCACCCTCCCCCCCCTCTCTGTGACGACTGGCCAGGTTAGAAGACAGCTGGAGAGACTCCACCAAGGAAAGGCTGAGGGACCTGATGGCATCAGCCCCAGGGTCCTGAAGACCTGCGCCATCCAGCTGTCTGATGTCCTACAACACCTCTACAACCTGAGCCTGAAGCAGGAGGAAGTCCCGGTGCTGTGGAAGACGTCGTGCCTGGTTCCTGTTCCTAAGAAGACGACACCATCTGGCCTCAATGACTACCGACCAGTTGCCCTCACATCCCATGTGATGAAGGTGCTGGAGAGGCTGGTCTTGGCCCACCTCCGACCGCAGGTGAAATCATCACTGGACCCTCTGCAATTTGCATACCAGCCTCATGTGTTAGTGGACGACGCCATCATCTACCTGCTGCAACGAGCTCAGTCACACCTGGATGGAACCGGTGGCTCTGTGAGAATCACTTTCTTTGACTTCTCCAGTGCATTTAACACCATCCAACCAGTGCTACTGAGTGAGAAGCTGCGGGAGGTGGGGGTTAACGCGTCCACCGTCTCCTGGATCACTGACTACCTCACAGGCAGACCACAGTTTGTCCCACTGGACCGTGTGCTGTCTGACACGGTGGTCAGTGATACTGGAGCCCCACAGGGAACTGTTCTGTCTCCCTTCCTGTTCGCCTTATACACCACTGACTTCCAGTACAACTCAGGGTCATGCCATCTGCAGAAGTTCTCTGATGACTCTGCAGTGGTCGGGTGTATAAGGGACGGACGGGAGGAGGAGTACAGGGCAGTAGTGGATGACTTTGTGGAGTGGGCCGGTAGAAATCACTTGCTTCTGAACGTGGCCAAGACCAGAGAGATGGTGGTCGACTTCAGGAGGAGGACGACGGCTCCACAGCCACTGAGAGTTCTGGGAGAGGACGTGGACATGGTGAAGGAGTACAAGTACCTGGGTGTCTCCATCGACAGCAGACTGAGCTGGAAGGCCAACATCAACGCTGTGTACAAGAAGGGGATGAGTCGACTCTTTTTCTTGAGGAAACTTCGATCCTTCAACGTGTGTAGCAAGATGTTGGAGATGTTCTACCAGTCTGTTGTGGCCAGTGCACTGTACTTCGCCGTAGTCTGCTGGGGGAGCAGCATTGGAGCCGGAGACACCAACAGACTTAACAAACTGGTTAAGAAGGCCGGCTCCATCATCGGCTGTAAACAAGACTATCTGGAACAGGTGGTGGAGAGGAGGACACTGAAGAAACTATCATCCATATTGGATAACCAGGACCACCCTCTCCACCACCTACTGCATGGACAGCGGAGCACTTTCTCCAACAGACTGATCCAGCTCCGCTGTCACAAGGACAGGTACAGGAGAACATTCCTGCCTACTGCTATAAGACTGTACAATAAATCACCTCGGCACAAATCAAATCGTTAAACCTCTGCACTACTGTTTATTTAGTTGATTTAATATTATTCTGTTCTATTCACTGTGTATATAGTGTGCATTTTTTATATAACATCTTTACTATATTATAACTGTATATATTGTGACATGTGTATTTTTCTTGTATTTTTATATAATATTAAGATTTTTTACCTGTGACCTATTGCTGCTCTGTAACCTATTGCTGCTTGTAACAAAATAATTTCCCCTCGCGGGATCAATAAAGTTAGTATCTATCTATCTATCTATCTATCTATCTATCTATCTATCTATCTATCTATCTATCTATCTATCTATCTATCTATCTATCTATCTATCTATCTATCTATCTATCTATCTATCTAACGGCCGCTAGAGGGCGGTAATCCGCCGCTGGAGCATCGAGTCTGCCGAAGCTTTTATGTTGAAAACCCCATACCGGAAGTATCTTGTAGCGCGTTAGCTCCCTGGTTATAGCTCCGTGAAACGAATTATTAAGTTCTAAAGTTGTAATAAAGTTCTCTTTAAGATGTTCGGAGATCTGGAGCGGACTCCTCGGACCCTGCTGGTCTGTGACCGGTCCAGTTTCCTGGATGAGAAGAACCGGCTGAGCTCTCAGGTGGAGCAGCTTCACTTCAACTACAAGGTTAGCATGTTAGCTTCAGCTTCACTTCAACTACGAGGTTAGCATGTTAACTTCAGCTTCACTTCAACTACAAGGTTAGCATGTTAGCTTCAGCTGCATTTCAACTACAAGGTTAGCATTTTAGCTTCAGCTTCACTTCAACTACAAGGTTAGCATGTTAGCTTCAGCTGCATTTCAACTACAAGGTTAGCATTTTAGCTTCAGTTGCATTTGAACTACAAGGTTAGCATGTTAGCTTCAGTTGCATTTCAACTACAAGGTTAGCATTTTAGCTTCAGTTGCATTTCAACTACAAGGTTAGCATGTTAGCTTCAGCTTCATTTCAACTACAAGGTTAGCATGTTAGCTTCAGCTGCATTTCAACTACAAGGTTAGCATGTTAGCTTCAGCTGCACTTCAACTAAAAGGTTAGCATGTTAGCTTCAGCTTCACTTCAACTACAAGGTTAGTAACATGCTAACAGAGAGTTAACAGCAAACATGCTAACAGACTAAAAAAAAACACTACTACAGGAGTAGGGCCCGGACCTTCAGAATAAAAGCATTTAAAAACAAATAGATTTATTTATTGGTTTATAGAACTAGTCAAACAGTTTGTAGTCATTCTGATTCATAATTAAATAAACAGAATGTTAAACTAAGTAATGAAAATATGTAAACACCTGTGGAATTAGTTTAATTTTTGTACTGACCCGTTGTTTTACCTGTGCAGGTGTCCATGCTGCTACCTGAGTGTAGCTCCGCCCCCTCTCGCCTAGAAGCTGTATTAAACAGTTTTAACAGTTTCTACCTGATCAGGAAGCTGCCGATACATGAGCTGTTAGACAAACACTTCCTGGAGACCTCTGTGCACCAGGGTAACACCTGTACATACACACACCTGTACACACACCTGACACCCACCTGAACACACCTGTACATATGTACATATTTAATATGAACCAGCTGTGTGTTTGTGTGCTACAGGGCTGGTCTCAGGTCTGTCCTACAGGACCAGGATCGATGAAGACAACTGTGTCGCTCTGATGCCAAACGGTAAAAACTCTCCTCATGTACAGGTGTCTCGTGTAGGGGTGTCTCGTGTAGGGGTGTCTCGTGTAGGGGTGTCTCGTGTAGGGGTGTCTCGTGTAGGGGTGTCTCGTGTACGGGTGTCTCGTGTAGGGGTGTCTCGTGTAGGGGTGTCTCGTGTAGGGGTGTCTCGTGTAGAGATGTCTCATGTACGGGTGTCTCGTGTAGAGGTGTCTCATGTAGGGGTGTCTCGTGTAGGGGTGTCTCGTGTAGAGGTGTCTCGTGTAGAGGTGTCTCATTGTCACCTGTCTGTCTGTCTGTCTGCAGGTCACCTGTCTCTCTCTCTGGATAAAGACTCCTTTGAGTTGTTGGGAGTTGAAGGGAAACCGTCGAGATACAACCTTGGAACAAACAGCAGATACGGTTTGTTATTAAATTAAATGTCTTCATACAGTCAGAGCATGTGAACGCAACTCCCACTGTTCATCCACATAACGCACCGTAACTCAGAGGTGACAACGGATACCCGGAGATGTGCGGTAGTCTCCGGTGAGAGCGACGGCCGGTGCGTTTTGTGACTCCGTCTCTTTTGTAGTCCTCTCCTCTTTGTACGACTCGCGTGTTCTTCTGGTGACGGTGCGTCTGGAGGGAGGCTCCTACGTGATGTCATTCATGATCCTGAGAATGTTCCTCAGATCGACGTCTTCTCAACACTAGTCGTCCTCAGTTTGTATCTCTCCACTTCTCTGTGGCGTCTGTTAGCTCGTCTTTAGTTTATCTCTACTTCTCCACACGCTGCATCAACGTAGTGATGAAGACTCCTCCACCGCTACCAGTGAGCAACAGACTTTCAAAATATGAATACAAAAAAAACTGCGTTAATGCGATAAAATAATTGTCGGCGTTGATTAAATAATGCGTTAGCGCGATAATAACGCGTTAACTTGCCCAACACTAATATGTATATATATATATATATATTACAGTGGTATCTGTAGATTTGACTGACAGCAGCATGGCTCCTGGTGGGCGGGGCTACCAGAGACTCGTCACAGGTCTGAGGTCACGAATTCAACTGAAGACAGACTTCCTGCTGTCACACCATCCAGGTGAGACACACCTGTGTTACCTTGTTACCCATGATGCAACACATTTGTGACCAGCGTTCAGCTCCGTTAGATCCCACCAACATGAAATGAGAAGTTATTACCCATGAGCCTCTGCTTTCTGTCCAGTAGGGGGCGGGGCCTCTCTGCAGGCCCTCCTGTCTCGCTGTGATTGGTCAGAGCACAGACCTGAGGTCAGAAGCTACGCCCTCACAGACCTTTGCTGTCCCCTGCTGACCTCTGACCTGCAGTCACGTGACCCTCACCTCCTCCTGGAGTGGCTCGGTGCCGTGGACGCCGACGTCAGCTGGTGAGACGGTGGTTGTTGTTATATTAAACTGTGAGCGTCATGTGACCCGCTGACTCTTCTTCTTTTTCTGTGGTTTCAGTGAGAACTCGTCCAACAGCTTCCTGTCCACGCTGGTCTGTCCTGAGCCAAAGACGACGATGAGTCGAGCTCTGAGTGTCTCCGTCTGTGGACTGCTGAGTCCTCAAGACGTCCACCGACTCATCCAGCAGATTAGGTCAGTCCTGCTAGTACTGCTATACCACTGATAGTACTGCTATACCACTGATAGTACTACTTATACCACTGATAGTACTGCTATACCACTGATAGTACTGCTATACCACTGATAGTACTACTTATAGTACTGCTATACCACTGATAGTACTACTTATACCACTGATAGTACTGCTATACCACTGATAGTACTGCTATACCACTGATAGTACTACTTATACCACTGATAGTACTGCTATACCACTGATAGTACTACTTATACCACTGATAGTACTGCTATACCACTGATAGTACTGCTATACCACTGATAGTACTACTTATACCACTGATAGTACTGCTATACCACTGATAGTACTGCTATACCACTGATAGTACTACTTATAGTACTGCTATACCACTGATAGTACTACTTATACCACTGATAGTACTACTTATACCACTGATAGTACTGCTATACCACTGATAGTACTACTTATACCACTGATAGTACTGCTATACCACTGATAGTACTACTTATACCACTGATAGTACTACTTATACCACTGATAGTACTACTATACCACTGATAGTACTACTTATACCACTGATAGTACTGCTATACCACTGATAGTACTACTTATACTACTGATAGTACTGCTATACCACTGATAGTACTGCTATACCACTGATAGTACTATTTATACCACTGATAGTACTGCTATACCACTGATAGTACTGCTATACCACTGATAGTACTATTTATACCACTGATAGTACTGCTATACCACTGATAGTACTGCTATACCACTGATAGTACTACTTATACCACTGATAGTACTGCTATACCACTGATAGTACTACTATACCACTGATAGTACTGCTATACCACTGATAGTACTACTATACCACTGATAGTACTGCTATAGCACTGATAGTACTACTATAGCAGTGATAGTACTACTACTTATAGCAGTGATAGTACTACTATAGTACTACTTATACCAGTGATAGTACTACTATAGCAGTGATAATACTACTTATACCACTGATAGTACTGCTATACCACTGATAGTACTACTTATACCACTGATAGTACTGCTATACCACTGATAGTACTACTTATACCACTGATAGTACTGCTATACCACTGATAGTACTACTTATACCACTGATAGTACTGCTATAGCACTGATAGTACTACTATAGCAGTGATAGTACTACTACAGCAGTGATAGTACTACTACTTATAGCAGTGATAGTACTACTATAGTACTACTTATACCAGTGATAGTACTACTACTTATAGCAGTGATAGTACTACTATAGTACTACTTATACCAGTGATAGTACTACTATAGCAGTGATACTACTTATACCAGTGATAGTACTACTATGGTACTACTTATACCAGTGATAGTACTACTATAGCAGTGATAATACTACTTATACCAGTGATAGGAGTACTAGTACTACTTATAGCAGTGATAGGTGTACTAGTTCTACTTATAGCAGTGATAGGTGTACTAGTTCTACTTATAGCAGTGATAGGTGTACTAGTTCTACTTATAGCAGTGATAGGTGTACTAGTACTACGTATAGCAGTGATAGGTGTACTAGTTCTACTTATAGCAGTGATAGGTGTACTAGTTCTACTTATAGCAGTGATAGATGTACTGGTACTACTTATAGCAGTGATAGGTGTACTGGTACTACTTATAGCAGTGATAGGTGTACTGGTACTACTTATAGCAGTGATAGGTGTACTGGTACTACTTATAGCAGTGATAGGTGTACTGGTACTACTTATAGCAGTGATAGGTGTACTGGTACTACTTATTGCAGTGATAGGTGTACTGGTACTACTTATTGCAGTGATAGGTGTACTGGTACTACTTATAGCAGTAATAGGTGTACTGGTACTACTTATAGCAGTGATAGTAGTACTGATCAGAGAAACTTAGAATCAATAAAGGTTCAATTTATGGATGTTAATCCTCAATAAACATGTTTCTAGTATTTTTAGTACTACTATTTTAGCAGCGATAGTAGTACTAGTACTCTCTCCACACTGTGAGAGTAACAGTGTCCTCACCTGTCCTGCAGGTGTTACCTGGATCAGCCTCGGTTGGAGTCCTGGGCGTCTCTGACGGTTCATGGTTTCGTTGATAGTCCAGTATCTTGGGGGGGCGACGAACACGGAGTCCTGAGAGGAGGAGAGAACTTCTACAGTCTGCTAATGTTCCACGACCACACCTACCACCTACACCTGGGGACAGGAGCCCACGACACCTGTCCACCGTGACTACACCTGTCCTCTGTGACTACACCTGTCCACCATGACTACACCTGTCCTCAGACTACACTTGTCCTCCGTGATCAGGTTTTGTTGTAGAAACCAGTTTCACGTCCACTTTGGATTCAAATCAAACTAAAATAATAATAAAAATAAATTGTAGTAAATATTTCTGAATGTGAGAGTTGAGTTCAACCAAAGAGTGAAATGTTTTTCTGGTCCCTGTTAATATTCTGGAGACCCTTTGTGGGCCCCGGGCCTCAGGATGAGAACCACTGCAGACTGATCTTTTTGTTCCTGATCTAAAAACAATATTTAATTTGTTTTGTAAATAACTTTTATTCCTCTGTTGTCTTTTATGAACCTGTTTCTCTCATTTCTCCTAAAATAAGTCTTTCATCAGCTGATTTCTAAATGGTTAATTATTCACATATCTCATAACGATGACATCATATCTCATAACGATGACATCACTGATGTCACTTTACAGACAAAAACATTTAATTAATTTCAAATGAAAGAACAGAGATTTACTGAGTGTATTTAATTTTACACGAGATAAATTGATGATTAATAACTTCAGATCAGGTCCTGGACTCTGGTCCAGATCACAGTTCAGTCAGTTCACATGAATCACAAGCCACACCCACATAATGCAGCATCACAGTCTCTTCTCAGGTGTCCATATTTACCCACAATTCATCAGTTTTGATCAAACTCCTTTGATGAGACTGAACTCAGCGCCCCCTACAGTCGTCTGAATGACTGAACAGTTTGTCCTGAAGGGGGCGCTAGAAGAGGAACCAAACCCACCAGAGGAAACGTCAGCATCCACTTCCTGTTTATGTTCCTGTCAAAGATCACGTCCATTTGATAAGTTCTCTGGTTTCAGTTTCATGTCTGTATCCAGTACAGACGAAGGTCCTGGACAGTTAGCCTAGCTTAGCACAAAGACTGGAAGCAGGGGGGGAACTGCTAGCCTAGCTTAGCAGAGGTCATTTTCTTCATGATCAGCCCCGTGTGTCCTGATGGTACCACCCAGTAAAAAGCATTTAAAGCTGAACAGCAGAGGACCCAGGATGGAACCTTGTGGAACCCCACAGGTGAGTCAACATCTGACTGGAGGAGAACCAGAGGACACAGAATTCTGCTGAAATTATAACTTAAATGTTTATAACAAAACGAGGAAACGTTCAGTGTTTCCTGTCCAGCTCGGAATCTGCTGAGTCAGAGGAACTGTTCCCGGTTCAGGTCCAGATCGAGGTCCCGGTCCTAGCAGAGCTCGGTGCTCCTCTGCAGGTACTGCAGGATGGAGTCGGTTCCCTCTGATGAGCCCCAGACCCTCTTCAGGGCTTCACACTCTCTCTCGTTAGCTTGTTCCAGAGCACCGCGGCTGGTGTTCCTCATCAGAGCTTTAGACTCCTTTAGAACCTGCAGGACAGGAAGTGGAACCACCATCACCACATGATGGGTTCTATCATCTAATCACATATATACAGATGATGAAGAAGAAGAGATGAGGAACGACGATACTTAAAACCCAAAGTGTGAGATATAGATAGATAGATAGATATAGAGCCACACACACACACTGTAGTGTATTGACTGACCTGTGAGTCGACCGTGACCAGTTCTTTGACTCGCAGCATCACTTCCTGTGTGAAGGTTCCCGGCCACAGAACCTGAGACACTAATCCTTTAGAACACGCCTCCTGAGCCGTCAGCTTCCTGCCACTCAGCAGCAGCTCGTTAGCCTGAAACGGAACCCGTTACCTTAGAACACCAGTGGTTATGCTAATGAGGATGATGGTGGTTATGCTAATGTTAATGAGTAAGGTAAGGTAAAGGTGGACTGACCGAGGCCAGGCCCATGACGCGGGGGAAGGTGAAGGAGGAGCATGCGTCAGGCGTCTGACCGTAGGAGGCGTAGGGCGTCTGGAACCAGGCCTTCTCATTGGCCCACACCACGTCACACAGAGGAAGGATGGCGGCCCCGAGGCCGTGAGCCGGCCCGTTGACCGCCGCCACGATCGGCTTCCTGAACTGGATGAAGGTGTTGACGAAGGTCCTGAGGAAGAGGAGGTCAGATGTCAGAGGTGAACGCTCACTGATGACATCACACGGGGCTTCTTCCAGCAGGCGTTACCTGATTGTCTCGGCCATCTTGATGCTCTCCTTCTTCCTGTCCTCCGTCAGCCGTCTGATGAAGTATAGGAAGTCCAAACCGCAGCAGAAGACGCTTCCAACGGCGCCGAGTAGCACCAGCTTACTGTCATCAGATGCTGCTGTAGCCATGGCACTCTGGATCTCCTTCATCACCTGAAGATGAGGAGCATAGGGATGTTACGGTGTGCTCTATACTGTGGGGGCGTGGTCTTATAATGTGAGTGTGTGGTCTATACTGTGGGGGCGTGGCTTCACCTCAGGGTGTGGTCTATACGGTGGGGCGTGGCTTCACTTCAGGTTTTATAGTTTGTTAGGGCGTGGTCTTATAAGGTGGGGTGTGGTCTATCCTGTGGGGGCGTGGCCTCACCTCCGGATTGAGCGTGTTGTTCTCAGAGCTCTTGGTTGACAGCAGGATGTGAGTGAAGCCATCTTGTTTCTTCACCACGATGTCCCGGTACCGGTAGGCGCTCTCCGTCTGTCGAACACTGAACCTCAAACGTTTGTCGAACGCCGAGCGTTCCTCCAGACGACGCTTCCCTGTCGCACTGGTCGCCCCGGTAACAGCACTCTGCACACCTGACGTCCCATTGGCAGCTACAACCTCCATCAAAGAGTTACCTGAAGGAGAATACATCAGTTTATATGTTACATCAGGTCTTCATGCCGCCATCTTTAATATAAGTTGTGAAAGGCCCTCTGTTTAAGCTTACCTGTGCCGCTGAGGGAGCACATGGCGCCAGGTGCGACAGGTACTCGTGGTCTGGTTCCCATGCGGGCCCTCTCCTCTCCGGGCCCCAGCTGGACCCCTGCAGGTTTCTCCAGCAGAGCGACCTCAGGTGGGACCAGGTGAGCCTCCTGAGCTCCGGCCTCCAGACCGTGAGCCGCCTCATCCAGACGGCTGTTCATTGGACTCTTGGGGACCAGGATCTTGATGCCGGACTTGGACAGGTCCACGCTGCGGCGGGCCGAGCCGGCCGGAGACACCGACATCAGAAGGCTGCCGAACCGGCCGACCGGCGAGCGCTGCTGCGAGCTGACGGAGGCCGAGCGGATAGGTCCGAGGGCGAGTTTCACCTGATCACATCCTCCAGGTAGACCTCCGACGATGTCACCTCCGATGATGTCACCTCCGGCGATGTCACCGTGAGCCGTGGGCGGCGGCCTGCAGAGCGGTCTGTGGGCGGGGCTAAAGCTGCGGCTGGGGAAGCTGCGGGTGGACCGCAGCAACGTGCCGTCTCTCTGCCACTCAGCGTACCGACGGTTAAAGTCGTGGACGTAGATCATACAGGTGGACAGGTGAGTCTCTGGCTCCCAGGTGTCTCCTTCTGAACCGTAACCTCTCCACCGGACCAGGTACTCGACTTTACCCTTCTTACTCTTCCTCCTGTCCACGATCCTCTCCACCTGGTGGAGACAAGTTAACCTTTTAACTTAACTAGTAACTTAACTAGTACTAGTTTATACTCACATTAACCCTTTAACTTAACTAGTGCTAGTTAATACTCACGTTAACCCTTTAACTTAACTAATATAAACCCTTTAGCTTATCTAGTACAAATCCTTTAAATTAACTAGTATTAATCATTTTATTTAAATAGTATTAACCCTTTAACTAAACTAGGACTAGTTTATACTCACATTAACTCTTTGACGTAACTAGTATTAACCCTTTAACTTAAGTACAGAGCCTTTAACTTTACTCGTATTAACCCTTTAACTTAACTAGTACAAACACTTTAACTTTACTAGTATTAACCCTTTAACTTAACTAGTATAAACCCTTTAACTTAACTAGGACTAGTTTATTCTCACGTTAACCCTTTAACTTATAGAGTAACTAAACTAGCACTAGTTTATTCTTATATTAACAGTGAACCGTGCTGATTGTTTGTCTTTGTTGATAAGCTCATTGGTTAACTGATTGATAGTTATAGTTAACTGATCGATAGTTATAAAGTATTAATAACCTCAGAGTTCTGTCATTAATCACAACAGTCTGAACACGTTCACTTTTATAAACTGTGTGACAGACGTCTGTTAGCATCGAGCTAGCACTGAGCTAACACTGCGTTAGCACTGAGCTAAAACTGAGCTTACTCTACAGGCTAGTTACAGATGCTAGTTAGTACCAGACTCAGCCTCACTAACGAGTCGTAAAGCTGCTAACTAACCAGTTAACTAACCAGTTAACAAACCAGTTCTGAGGTTCAGCTGCTCCTCACCTCGAAAAGTTCACAAAGTTTAACTCTTAACTCCGACCTAGCTACTGTTAGCATTTTAGCATTAGCTCGCGTCACCTCGTAGAACTCTTCCGTAGCCATGGAGACTGTGCGCGTGCACGAGCAGCTTCCAGAAGCTTCTTCTTCTTCACGTGAGAGAAGGCTGAAGACTGTTTAGCTCCGTTAACTAGCTGTTAGGGTTAGCACGGCGGCATGACGCATCACCCGGTCTGACTCACTGACCTTCAAAATAAAAGCTGAATATTTCATTATTTCTTTCAACGTAAAAACCCATTAACGATGACGTCTTGAAAACCCCATTAGGATTAGCCATCCCGTAATTTAAACCTTAATCATTGTTCACAACAGTCCTTTGTTTATACAGTAAACCCATTAAAATGTTAAAATCTTTAATAAACTACAGTCCATGAATGTTTTTCAAATGAATTTGTCCCAGATATCTCAGAGCTGTGACATGAACCTTTAATAAACTCAAATAACATTTACAACCACCATGGTCCTAATCAAAGTACTTCTTCACTGGAGAGTAAACCAGGATCAATATGACAATGTAGGCTGGAATATTTTTAAATGCTCTGAAGATGATTAATAACTATTTGTAGTTTTATAAAATGTCGCCTTCAGTTTAAGTTGATATCAACAGAAAGTCTGAACTTCAATGATGAACTGATCCAGGAGATGGACGCAGATGTGGATTCAGCCGGGAATCAAACCTGTGTGACGCTGGAACAGAAGGTGTGATGATCTGGGAGTCGGGATCGGACCCCCGGGATCAGACTAAGTGGTAGCCTTACGGACTGAGAGACTGTTTGGATTTCTGGTTAAGTGAACGTCTTTACGGCTTATTGCCACGAGATCAGCCAAAGATAAACGAAACAGAGACCTTCAAGATCGCAACTTTATTTCCCTAATTTAAAATTCTTACAATGACAACAAGATAGCTCCTTTGCTGTAAAGTCCTGATTGGCTCCGCACTAGTTGTGATGTCATAAGCCCTCCAGGTGCGTCCAGGTAATTCTGAACATTCAACATCAAACATTAAGTTGACATTGAAATAAAGGTTTTACTTGTAGACAGGCGGGGTTGAAGTGTTTTATTTGATCTCAGGTCAAAGACAAAAGAGATGATGGTAAACTATTCTGGGTTTAAAGTCTGGATCCCTTTTAGTCGACGGTCCTCCTCCTGATCCACCTCATCAGTCTGACTTTTTGTTGGACCGTTTTGTGTGGTCGTCGTCATCGTCATCGTCGTCGGACATGGTGGGTCGGTTCCTACAGCAGAAGTAGAAGAAGACGGCAACGATGGCGATTGGGAAGCCAACCAGGAAGCAGCCGAGCAGCGGAGTCTGGCTGAACACGGGCTGGAAGGACAGAAACACAGAGGACAGAGAGGTAACAAGTCCATGAGACCAGAGAACAGAGGACAGAGAGGTAAGAGGTCCATGAGACCGGAGAACAGAGGACAGAGAGGTAAGAGGTCTCTGAGACCAGAGAACAGAGAGGTAAGAGGTCCATGAGACTGGAGAACAGAGGACAGAGAGGTAAGAGGTCCATGAGACCGGAGAACAGAGGACAGAGAGGTACGAGGTCTCTGAGACCAGAGAACAGAGAGGTAAGAGGTCCATGCGACCGGAGAACAGAGGACAGACAGGTAAGAGGTCTCTGAGACCAGAGAACAGAGGATGGAGAGATAAGAGGTCCATGAGACCGGAGAACAGAGGACGGAGAGTTAAGGGGTCCATGAGACCGGAGAACAGAGGACGGAGAGGTAAGAGGTCCATGAGACCGGAGAACAGAGAGGTAAGAGGTCTATGAGACCAGAGAACAGGACAGAGAGGTAAGAGGTCCATGAGACCGGAGAACAGAGGACAGAGAGGTAAGAGGTCCATGGGACCAGAGAACAGAGGACAGAGAGGTAAGAGGTCCATGAGACCAGAGAACAGGACTTACAGTCAGTGTGACTTTGATGTCATAGACGAAACGTCTGGCGCGCTGATAGACGCTGTTTCCTCCCTGAAACTGAGAAGTCAAACAAAGAATCAGATTTCAGAAATAATCAAACCCGGCTGTTAGATCTTCTTTATCGTCCTCCAGGTGAGTCTGGAGTCCTGACCTGGATGCTGCCATCCAGAACCCCGTTCAGGAAGTCCAGTAGGTGGCGCTCCGTCTTTACAGCGACCGGAGGCAGGAAGTAGCCGTCACTGGACAGATTTACCACGATGAAGGAGGGCACGACCACCTCACTGACAACGACAAACATCAGGGGAATGGAAGTATACTGAAGTTTACTGAAACGTCTCTAGTCCTTTATGTCTCTACATGGACATCTCTACATGGACATGTGAGACTAGACTTTAACACACAGTAACAACTCTTAGTTGTCCAAGTCCCAGTGTCCATTGAGAAATGTTGGCTAGAGAGGTTAATGACTAGATACCTTAAGAACTAGAGACCTTAAGGACTAGAGACCTTAAGAACTAGAGATCTTAAGAACTAGAGACGTTAATGACTAAAGATCTTAAGGACTAGAGACCTTAATGACTGGAGACCTTAAGGACTAAAGACCTTAAGAACTAGAGACCTTAAGAACTAGAGACGTTAATGACTAAAGACCTTAAGGACTAAAGACCTTAAGAACTAGAGACCTTAATACCTACAGACGTTAATGACTAAAGACCTTAAGGACTAGAGACCTTAATGACTAAAGACCTTAAGAACTAGAGACCTTAAGAACTAGAGATGTTAATGACTAAATTCCTTAAGGACTAGAGACCTTAAGGACTAGAGACCTTAATGACAAAAGACGTTAAGGACTGGAGACATTAAGGACTAGAGACCTTAAGGACTGGAGACATTAAGGACTGGAGACGTTAAGGACTGGTGACCTTGACCTTAAGGACTGGAGACGTTAAGGACTAGAGACCTTAAGGACTGGAGACCTTAAGAACTGGAGACGTTAAGGACTGGGACTTAAACACAACCTTACCCCATCACGAGTCCATTGATGTAGTCACTTCCTTCCATGAAACCAAAGTAGAAGTTTCTGGACAGACAGAAAGACAGATTCAGGTTTGTGTCTCAGTACTTTGTCCTATGTCTTCGTGTCTTAGTGCCAATGAAACTCTGACCTGCTGTAGAAGTCTCTGTAGTCTGCAGACACTTTCTCCACGAGACCTTTATACCTGAACAGGAAACAGGAAACGCATCACAGTGAGGTCGGAGGACAGATGATGTCATGGTTAAGTGTTGCGGTATTACCTCACGCTCTCCTCACACGGTGTCTTCTCCTCCACCAGCGCCAACACCACCAGTTTACCTGTCGGACAGAGGCGGAGTCACTTCACATGAACCAATCAGCAGCCTCGGAGCTGCAGTTCCTCTGATGTCCACTAGATGCTGCTGTGATCTGACTGTATTCACGTGAATGATAAACCTCTACAAATAATATAAATATAAATAATATATAATAACAACACAGACATTTACATTACATATTACAATAAAACATAAATAATGCTCAAATTAAAGAAATATTAATAAACCATTTACAACTGTTTAATAGAAGATAGTTAGAAGATAGTTACTGCTTTACAACTAAACTCCTTTTGTTTGGGCTTCTATCCAAAAACAAAACTAGAAAAGTTTGCTTTGTGTTTGTAAAATTGACCCATTAACCTCCGGCCCAAAATTACAGCACAATATTCAGTTTTATCCAATAAATATCTGTTTACAATTAAAAATAATTAACCTGATGAGGGGCAACCATTCAAAATGTACATTTACTTTTTAAATCTGTGAAATCTTAAATTTTCCAATAGCAGGAGTAAACATTTAAAATGTTTTTATTTAATGTTATTGTGTAAAATCTTAAAATTGAACTAGACTGTGCATTTGTTGGAGAAACACGAACCAACTGGAGATGATTTCAACCGTCACAGTCGCTCAATATGATAAATTCTGACATTTAAAGTTGTCTTTGTATTGTGGCACCACTGACAGGTGAAGTGCTTTATGTGTGAATATTAATATTTAGTGATTGAAGAAATGTGGCAGTGTTTTATACGTGGCCACATGGGGGGCGCTACTGAGCACCTGACCAGGGTGATGTCATAAGCATCATTTCACTCTATATATTTAAGATATTGATGCTTTTATGGACACAAGTTTGTGTGAGGAGAGGCTCTTCTCTCTTCTGATGAGGAAGATCATCAGGTTTTCACAATAAAAGTCCAGTCAATGCGTGTTTCCCTGTGGGTGAAACATTACCTGACTCTCCCATAGCGTACAGAGTGTAGCTGTCGATCCTCAGGTAGTTTGGGAAACGTTCTCTGTTGATCCACGACTTCAGATCACCATCAAGTTCCTCTGAAGCACAAATAAAAGTCATGAAAGAGCAGTCTCTCTTGGTTAAAGGAAAACCACGGTGCCTTGTGGTTAAACCTTCTCTGTCCACTGAGCCACAGACAAACCTACGTTGTATCTGAGATAGAACATAATGAACATCAGTCATCAGTTGTGTAACAGGAGGCCACTCAGAGGCCAGTGTCTTACCGTCAAAGGTGAAGTAGGTTCCATCTTTAAAAACAACCACAGCCGGCAGAGTTGGGAGGGAGACCACCTGGACACATGGACCAGGTTTAACCAGAAACACTGACAAACATCACCAATTCAGGTCGAGAGACATTTTACATCTTCTGTATGTAGGTACCGTCCTATAATGTCCTCTACCGTCCTCTCTTGTCTTCTATCGTCCTCTACCGTCCTCTCCTGTCCTCTCCTGTCCTCTATCGTCCTCTACCGTCCTCTACGTCCTCTATCATCCTCTCCTGTCCTCTACCGTCCTCTACCGTCCTCTCCTGTCCTCTACCGTCCTCTACCGTCCTCTATTGTCCTCTCCTGTCCTCTACCGTCCTCTACCGTCCTCTCCTGTCCTCTCCTGTCCTCTACCGTCCTCTCAGTCAAACCTTTGGCAGGACGTCTCTGGATGAAGAGAAGAAGAACGTATGAACGATCAGTTCTTCTGCTGCTGACGTGTAGTTTCCCTAAAAACACACCAGAGTTCAGAGGTCAGCTGTGTGTGTGTGAGTGTGTGTGTGTGTGTGTGTATGTATATCTGTGTGTGTGTGTGTGTGTGTGTGTGTGTATACATACACACCCTCTCCAGCTTTTCCTCCCCTCCCAACCTTGTTACGTCTAACCACCCCACCACGTGCTCCCTTGACCCGATCCCTTCCCCTCTTCTTCAGTCTATTGTGACTGGACTCCTTCCTTTCTCCTCCTCCTTCCTTTCTCCTCTCTCCCCGTTTGCATCCTACCTGACGGGTCGATCCTACCAGGTGACCTGGAGGGGGGCCGTGTCGGAACCACGCACGCTGACTACGGGGGTTCCGCAAGGTTCAGTCCTGGGCCCCCTTCTCTTCTCGCTCTACACAACATCTCTGGGTTCTGTTATTCCCTCGCATGACTTCTCCTACCATTGTTATGCCGATGACACCCAGCTGGTCTTGTCGTTTCCCCCCGGTGACACCCAAGTGAAGACGCGCATCGCTGCGTGTTTGGCTGACATCTGGAAGTGGATGACGACACACCACCTCAAGCTCAACCTAGACAAAACCGAGCTACTGTTCCTCCCGGGGAAGGGTTGCCCGCACCGGGACCTGTCCATCACCATTGATGATACCGTGGTGACGCCGACTCGGACTGAGAGGAACCTGGGTGTGACCCTGGATGACCAACTGTCATTCTCAGCAAACATTTCATCCGTTACACGCTCCTGCAGATTCCTGCTCTACAACATCAGGAGGATTCGTCCCTTCCTGACTGACGAGACGGTGCAGGTTCTCATCCAGGCTCTTGTCATCTCCCGCCTGGACTACTGCAACTCTCTACTCGCCGGAGCCCCGGCGTCAGCCATCAGACCTCTGGAGCTTGTCCAGAAAGCTGAAGCTCGCCTGGTGTTCAATCGCCCCAAGTTCTCCCACACAACTTCCTTTCTCCGTTCTCTACACTGGCTCCCTGTAAAAGCTCATCCAGTTTAAGACTCTGGTGCTAGAATACAGGGCAGTGAAAGGAACAGCTCCTTGAAATGTAATGTATATCTGTGTGTGTGTGTGTGTGTGTGTGTGTGTGTGTGTGTGTGTGTGTGTACCTTTAGCTGTGATGTGGCTCCAACATAAACAAACATGACATCATGGCGGTTCATGGCGTGTTGGAAGAGCTGCAGACTGCTGAGAGATCGAACCAGCGGCCTGAACGACACGACATAGACGGTCAGACCTGTGATGTCACACTGACTGCTGTGTTGTTTAATATCAAGTTGCATTAAATGACTTGACTCGGTCATTTACTGTAACCAGTGTAATAGTGTTAGCATAGTTGCTAGCTAACGTTAGCATGCTAGCTCCACACTGGTTACAGGTTCTCACCCTCCAACTCGATTAGCAAAGTCCAGGATTCCATCTTTGGTTCTTGGTCCTGAATAATTATATTTCACATCTTTCTTCAACCTGAAAACGGAGAACAGACGTTTATTTACGCTTCATCTATTATAATATATACATATATATTTGTGTATATTTGTGTATTAATGTATTAATAGTTGTTCTGAGGACTTACATGAGGATGGCTGGGTAACCTCGGACCTTAAACTCTTTGGCCAAACCTGCAGAGAGAAACACACCCTGATCACATGGTGGGACTGAAGAGTGAGAATCAGTTTCTACCAGGAGTCAACCTCCGGTTCTATAAAGTGCATTCTCTCTAGTGTCCACCAGGGGGCGACTCCTCTGGTTGTATAGAAGTCTAGTCTAAAATTACTCTACTTCTCTCTTGATTTATTCCCTCAGTAAACATTGTAAACATGAGGTCATGATCTCAATCTCTAGTTTCCAGTCTTTCATTCTGATCATGTTCAACGTGTTTTATACAAACAGCATTGTGATGATGTTTTTATTTTGATGCTTTTATTTTGGTAGTCTTACTGACCGGTGCTGGCCGTGGCGTCTGATTTCCCGACGTTGACCGGAGAGCCGAGACTCCTGAGTTCTGATCCGATCTGATGCCAAACCGGATCCAGCTGTTTACAGAACAAACACCAGGGGGCGTAGAACTGCACAGAGACAAACACGACACATATACATATATATATATATACAAATATATATATATATATACAAATATATATATATATACATATATATATATATACATATACATATATATATATATATATATATATATATATATATATACAAATATATATATATATATAATAAATCAATAATAAATATATATATATTACATACACATATATATATATATATTACATATATATATATATAATAAATAATAAATATCATATATATATATATATATATATTACATACATACATACATACATATATCTATAATAAATAGTGTGGACATCAGGTGAGTTTGTTTTATGTACCTTAATGAGCCAGATGTCGTCGGCTCCTCTCGTCTCCATGAATCTGTTAAAATTATGTTAATGTTCACATGTTATTAACAATCAGCTGTTCAGTAATAACTATGTTATAAACTCCACATGTTCAATGTTCAAACTAAATATTACTGGATGATGATATAATATATATAATAATGTTTTCTGCTTCACTTGTAAAATAAGTTTTATTTTTTATTATATATTCTATAAATATTGACAGAAGAGGTTTAAACTGTGATTAGTTCTAACTCTAAACAAACCTTCTGTTTCTTTGATAAAGTTAACTCCAGCTTGTTCTAGGATGCTTTTACTGTGAAACTCTCTGACACTGAAACAGGAAGCTAAATCTCAGCTTCCTGTTCCTTTGACCAATGACTTCTGGTTTCTTCTCTTCTTAGTAATGAAATAAAACTTTGTACTCACGAATCATCGAGCTCCTCCACGAAGGCCGACGCTGACAGAGCCAGCAGCACTGCAAACAGACAAGCAAACAGACAAACAACAAACAAACAATAAACAGACAAACAACAAACAGTAAACACCAAATAGAGCTGTGATTGGTTGATTGATCTCAGCTAACTGTTCTGGGGTGACTGTGGGTAAGTGGAGAGCAGCTCCATCCTTCAATCAGAGGATCGGTGGTTCGATCCCCGGCTCCGCTAGTCGCATGTTGATGTGTCCTTGAGCAGGACACTTAACCCCACAATGTCTCCGGTAGCTGTGCCTACTGTATGAATGTGATAGAATCTGAATTGTAAGTCGCTTTGGATAAAAGCATCTGCTAAATGACTGTAATGTAATGTTCATGCCTGATTAAATGTGATGAGAGACAGGACTGTCAGAATAAAGGACCTGTTAAAGCAGCAGGAAGCTGCTCACTGGACTTTCAGAATAAAGGACCAGCATCAACATAACCTGAAAGTGCTCCATTCAGAAGTCCCATAATGCATCTGTGAGATGAACACATCTGATTAATTTCTCTACAGCTCTGAGATTAAATCATCCTTCAGTCTGAGACTTTAAACTTTGTTAACCTACACTTCCTGGTTCCTCTGAGCTGGTGGGAGGAGCCTGTGAGGGTTTTTAGAATCAGTGTAAATATGAGTAGTTTGGTGGAGGACGTACCTGAGAGCAGGACCGTGTTCCTTCTGTTCCACATGTCGACTGATGGAGAAGCTGCAGCACAAAGAGATTAACAGCACACAGCTAATCTGCTAACTGCTGACACTGCGCTAATCTGAGGGATTAACAGGTTACATTCAATCCACTGAAGCTTTATTGACATCAGCAACGACACACACACAATCTACTGAGGATGTTAGAGAGACAACAGGAAGTCTGCACAATAGTTTATATTCTTATATTCTAATGTTTGTGATCCAAGAAGACTGACAGGTGTGAGGAAGGAAACAAGGAGGTAAGGAACAAAAAGGGGAGGAAAGGAAGCTCAAATTAAAACCTTTGATCAGTAACAAAACAATCTGAGGACTTCCTCCTGGACATCAGACAGTTTGGTATTTTTTTCTTTAATTGAGTCCTGTTGGGGTTGGCGGTGACGTTGGGGTCGGCAGTGACGTTGGTGTCGGCGGTGACGTTGGTGTCGGCGGTGACGTTGGTGTCGGCGGTGACGTTGGGGTCGGCGGTGACGTTGGGGTCGGCGGTGACGTTGGTGTTGGCGGAGGTGTAGGTGTCCGTGTTGAGACGACGAACAGCAGGATCACTCACTGCAGTGTCCTCCCAGAGAGCAGAGAGTGGACCTCCTGGTCGGGGGGGATGACTCATGGTCTCAGGTCTCACTGGTCTCTGTGGACCTTCTGGTCCTGCTGCAGCTCTTTATATGGGATCCATGGATGAGGAAGGATTATTGATCCAGCTCAGACTGATCCATTAACTCTCTGCACTCACAACTAATCAACACATGTGACCTGATTGTTTAATGTTGTTTCCTAGAAACTAACTAAATATCATCAGGTCGTCGATCAGAGTCGCTGCTCTAATCGAACATTCTGGAGGATCAAATGCACAAACATGGTTTTAAATTACAGACTGGAACTCAATTCATTAAATGCAAAATAAAGTTTCCAATAATAAATAATCAATACTGAGTATGTTGATCTCTGATCAGCACCACGGACAGCGACAAGAACATCGCTGTAGAGCAATGACTTGAAACTAGAGATTGAGACCATAAACTCAGCTGTGTTCCAACCAGCACCAGGGTGAGTTACAACGACAAACCTTGGTTTACAGCAGAACTCAGACAGCTAAGGTAGCACAAGGAACAGGCATTGAGGAGTGGGGACAATGACTTGTACAAAGAGGCAAAATACAGGTTTAGTAAGGCGGTGAGAGACGCTAAACAACTGTACTCTGAGAAACTGCAACACCAGCTCTCAGCAAGTGACTCTGCTTCTGTCTGGAGAGGTCTCAGACAGATCACCAACTACAAGACTAAAGCCCCCCCACTCCACAACAACCTCCGCCTGGCAGACGAGCTGAATGAGTTCTACTGCAGATTTGAAAGACAATGGGACAGTCCTGACTCCATCCCCCCAGCCCCATCAACCAGCTCCAGACCACCAGCCCCCCCTCCCCCAGCTCAGCAGGGGCTCATGCCTCTGTACAACCATGATGGTGCACTTCTACACCGCCATCATTGAGTCCATTCTCTGCTCCTCCATCACGGTCTGGTACGCTGCAGCCACTGCCAAGGGCAAGCTCAGGCTGCGCATCATTGGCTCTGTGAGAGGGTGATCGGCTGCAATCTGCCGTCCCTCCAGGACCTGTTCTCTTCAAGGACCCTGAAGGACTTCTGAACGTGGCCAAGACCAGAGAGATGGTGGTCGACTTCAGGAGGTTGACGGCTCCACAACTGCCGAGAGTTCTGGGAGAGGACGTGGACATGGTGGAGAAGCACAAGTTCCTGGGTGTCTCCATCAATAACAGACTGAACTGGAAGACCAACATCAACGTTGTGTACAAGAAGGGGATGAGTCGACTCTTTTTCTTGAGGAAACTTGGATCCTTCAACATGTGCAGCAAGATGTTGGAGATGTTCTACTGTTGTGGCCAGTGCACTGTACTTCTCCGTAGTCTGCTGGGGGAGCAGCATTGGAGCCGGAGACACCAACAGACTTAACAAACTGGTTAAGAAGGCCGGCTCCATCATCGGCTGTAAACAAGACTATCTGGAACAGGTGGTCCAGAGGAGGACACTGAAGAAATTATTATCCATATTGGATTACCCGGACCACCCTCTCCACCACCTACTGCAGGGACAGACTGATCCAGCTCCGCTGTCACAAGGACAGATACAGGAGAACATTTCTCCAATAAGACTTTATAATGAATCACCTCTGACCAGATCATCATTCACATAACGACACATTGCTACACTGTCTTTGCACTACCGTTTAGTTTATCTAGTTAGTGAAATGAATACTATTCTATTTCATTGTATATATTGTACATTTTGTATACTTAATATTATTTATTTTTTACTTTGTCACTTTGATTGCTTAGTATATTTTTGCTGCTGTAGCAGACAAATTTCCCCTTGCGGGATGAATAAAGTATCTATCATCTATCTATCTAAATCAAGAGAGGTAGAGTTAATGGTTTATTAAGGGTTAGTGGGTTAGTTAGTCAAATTAAAGGACTAATGAAGCAGATTTAGATAATCAGTTCTCTCTATAAGGTTTCTCTCATTGTCAAGAGGATTCACTAATAAACTGATTTTACATTATAAATCTGAACCTTCATACTTTGTTCTTTAATAAACTATGTTAGCATTAGCACTTTGTTTAGCTAACATTAGCCAACATTGTCTCTGCTGAGACGTCCTCTATAAATCTGGACATGAAAGCATTAACGTTGGTCATAATGAAGGTGAAGGTGTGAAGGAAACCTCAACCTCTAGCTTCATAGAATGATGGAAATCACTGAGGGACCCTGAAGGCGTCACACTCTCTGAGTCCAGTTATAATCACAGCCAATCAGAAAGGGATCAACACGAGATAACTACATGTTAGTTAAGGGTTAATTAAGGTATAATTAAGGGTGATTATAGATAAACTAAGGGTTGTAAAAATGGATAGCTTAGTGTAAGTTAAAGGTTAAACAAGAGATAATCAATGGTTATTTAAGAGTTCATTAAGGGGTAATTCAGACTTAATTAACGGTTAATCAAGGGACAATTGAGGGATAATTAAGGGGTAGTTATGGGGTAATTAAGGGTTAATTAATGTTCATATCTGTCAGAGTGTAAACGTTTTGACTTTATAAACAACAGAATTTAGTTTTATGTTGTTAGATGTTTTACTTTAATGTAAAAATCCAGCAGATAAAAAACAACCAATAAAAAACATCAAATGGGACCCAGTAGCCCCGCCCACAGACTGAAAGTCCAATCAAAGTGTCTGATCAGCTGTGAGGTCACAGGCGTGGTGTCTCCTGACATGTCTCAGCAGCAGCTGACGGTCTGGACTCGAGTATTCACACTGTTGGCATGGAAACGCCTCGCCGGTGTGATGACGCCGAGCGTGAAGATCCAAACTCTTCTTCTGGATACTGGGACCAATCAGAGCAGAGACACTGATATTATGAACCAATCACAGTAGAGACACTGATATTATGAACCAATCACAACAGAGACATCACAGGTGGGGTTACCTGCTGTAGTCACAGTGTTGACACCTGTACGGTTTCTCCTGACTGTGAGTTCTACTGTGTCTGAGCAGAGAGCTGCGATCTATTGAAGCATACGGACACTCAGTACACCTGTACGGCTTCTCACCTTGGGGGGGGGGGGGGGACGACGACACACACACAGAGAGAGAGAGAGAGACTCAACTGACAGCTCGCTACAGGTGTGTGTTACCTGTGTGAGTCCTCAGGTGTGAGTGTGTTACCTGTGAATGTGTGCATGTGTTTGTGTGTTACCTGTGTGAGTCTTCAGGTGTGTGTGTTACCTGTGTGAGTCTTCAGGTGTGTACGTTACCTGTGTGAGTCTTCAGGTGTGTGTGTTACCTGTGTGAGTCTTCAGGTGTGTGTGTTACCTGTGTGAGTCTTCAGGTGTGTACGTTACCTGTGTGAGTCCTCAGGTGTGTGCGTGTTACATGTGTGAGTCTTCAGGTGTGTACGTTACCTGTGTGAGTCTTCAGGTGTGTACGTTACCTGTGTGAGTCCTCAGGTGTGTGCGTGTTACATGTGTGAGTCTTCAGGTGTGTACGTTACCTGTGTGAGTCTTCAGGTGTGTACGTTACCTGTGTGAGTCCTCAGGTGTGTGCGTGTTACATGTGTGAGTCCTCAGGTGTGTGTGTTACCTGTGTGCGTCCTCAGGTGTTGCAGCAGTGAGGCCTTCAGTCTGCTGCTGTAGGAACAGGTAGGACAGGTGAAGGGTTTGTCGTCTCCATGAGTTCCCAGGTGACGCCTCAGAGTCAACTTGGTGGAGAACTTCCTGTCGATAAAAAACATCACAGCTAAAGCGGCCAATCATCACCCTGCAACAGGTAACGCACCTGGTTCAACTGACGTTGAAGTCTCAGTGGGTTACCTGTCCTCTTCCATGATTGGTCAGTTTATGAGGCCCTGTGGAGTGGTGGATTGTGGGTAATGTAGTTACCTGTGGCACAGAGAGCAACAGAAGCCTGTCTGGTTGCTCTGCTTCTCTTCTCCTTCCTTACTTCTGCTTTTCTTCTTCTTCTTCTTCTCTGTGACACTCAGTGGTGAATCCGTGAGGTGTCTGCTGGTCTGACTGGGAACCAACACACACACATACTGGTTTGTGATTGGCTGGAAGTCATGTGACCTTCTGACTGTCAGATGAAGATAGTTTCAGTCGTCTACCTGTCTGGACGATCTGCCTCCGTCCCTCCTGCTCGTCCAATCAAGCGGCTCCTCCATCCGTCTGGAGGAAAACAAATCAAACGTTATTGATCACTGCTTTGATTATCAGTAACCAGTCATTAACCAGTCGGTCACCAGTCATTAACCAGCTGGTCACCAGTCATTCACCAGTCGCTCACCAGTCATTAACCAATCATTAACCAGTCATTAACCAGTCATTAACCAGTCATTAACCAGTCAGTTGAAGGCATTCAGACCTGAGTGGCCTCTGTGTGTTTGTTGGTGAGCTCTTCGTGAGGCTGAGCTCCTGAACCTCCTCAGACAGACCGGACAGATGAACTGAAGAGACGCTGACGCCTTCTTCTTCTTCTTCTTCTTCTCCTCCTGTTTCTGTTCCTCCCTCCTCCTCCTCCTCCTCCTCCTCCAGTGAGGCTCCAGGGGGGGTCTGGAGGAGGTGGGAGGAGGAGGAGGAAGAGGAGGAGGAAGATTAGGAGGAGGAGGTTTGGCAGCTGAGATGCGACACAGCCCCAAAGTCATGAGGTGAGCGGACTGTGCCATCTCCTCCTGGGTGGCGGGGGGGTCGATGGGAAGGGACAGATCCACTGAAGCCCCCTTTAGAGGGAACATGGAGGACTCCTCCTCGAAAAGAGTGCTGACCTGCAGACAGAAAAATGTATAACTGTAAATATCTACGAATTAAATAAGCTAATTATGATTGGATATAACTCGTCACTTTGGTTTGATGGCTGCTAGACGGCCCTGTTAACATATAACACGTTCTCTTATCTAAATGTTAACATATAACACGTTCTCTCGTCTAAATGTTAACATATAACATGCTCTCTCGTCTAAATGTTAACATATAACACGTTCTCTTGTCTAAATGTTAACATTTAACACGTTCTCTTGTCTAAATGTTAACATATAACACGTTCTCTTGTCTAAATGTTAACATATAACACGTTCTCTTGTCTAAATGTTAACATTTAACACGTTCTCTTGTCTAAATGTTAACATATAACACGTTCTCTTGTCTAAATGTTAACATATAACACGTTATCTTGTCTAAATGTTAACATAACACGTTCTCTTGTCTAAATGTTAACATATAACACGTTCTCTTGTCTAAATGTTAACATTTAACACGTTCTCTTGTCTAAATGTTAACATATAACACGTTCTCTTGTCTAAATGTTAACATAACACGTTCTCTTGTCTAAATGTTAACATTTAACACGTTCTCTTGTCTAAATGTTAACATACAACACGTTCTCTTGTCTAAATGTTAACATTTAACACGTTCTCTTGTCTAAATGTTAACATATAACACGTTCTCTTGTCTAAATGTTAACATATAACACGTTCTCTTGTCTAAATGTTAACATATAACACGTTCTCTTGTCGAAATGTTAACATTTAACATGTTCTCTTGTCTAAATGTTAACATATAACACGTTCTCTTGTCTAAATGTTAACATTTAACACGTTCTCTTGTCTAAATGTTAACATATAACATGTTCTCTTGTCTAAATGTTAACATATAACATGTTCTGTTGTCTAAATGTTAACATATAACACGTTCTCTTGTCTAAATGTTAACATATAACATGTTCTCTTGTCTAAATGTTAACATATAACATGTTCTGTTGTCTAAATAAGACAAGTCTGTTCTAAGTCCTTGTGTTCATGTGTGTGTGTGCCTTTCAGGTGTGTCACCTCACAGGTGTGTGCAACCTGAAGGCCCCCCTCGCTGCTGATGTCACAGGTGGGCGGGCTCATGTTGTCCAGCATGTTGTAGAGCAGGAAGTCTTCGTCCTCGTCGCTCTGCTTCGACTCTCCGTTCAAATCAAACTGATAGGGTGACACCCCCTGCCGGAGCCCCGCCTCCTCTCTGTCCACAGCCCCGCCCCCTCCGTTGCCCTCCCCCAGGTACGTGAGCGTGGGGGGGCGGTGCCTGACCTGCAGGTGGCTGCTGATGGAGGCCTTCAGGCCGCAGGTGAACTGACAGAGTTTACAGCGATAAAGCTCCACCATAAAGGACTCCACCAGCCCCCCCGACAGACCCTCCACCTCCCCACAGTACAGACTGGAGCTCACAGCCCCGCCCACCAGCTGCAGAGTCACAGGACTGATGTCCTGGTACCGCTGCTTCACGGACGACATCACCACGACATCACTGAAAGCAGAAGACATCGTGACAGATACCAGTTTAAATAAAGCTTGACTGTGACATCAGAATAACCTGCACTTTTAACCTTAAACTTTAACCACACCTTGTAAACAAGTTTGAATGTTTGACCTGGTTGATACAGAACTCTCTGGAAGTCCTCTAAGTCCCTCGACCCAAATCCAACCTCCATAGTCACAACGACCTGTGACTCTGTATCTGACACGAGAACATTTAAAATGTGTCACTTTAACAGAACGTTAGAGGCACCGCTTTAATAAGACACGGACCAGTTAGAACTCAAACACTCTTTTTGTTCTTTTTGATTCTTTCTCAACTTAATGTGGTGTTTGTCTCTTCAGCTGCGCTCACTTTCCTGTTGTTTCTCCTCACTGCAATACTCAGTAACTGAGTACCAGAGTAACAGTAACTGAGCCATCAGCTTCTCTTCCTGGTTGAAGTCTGTTTCTTTGAGGATGATGATGATTTAATTTAAATTAAATTTAAATTAAATTTAAATTAAATTTAAATATATTAAAGTGTGAGATAGATATATGGTTTATTAATTGAATCTTATAGAACAATGTTTCCTTTTTAAATTGATTTAATCAATGTGCCAACTCAAAAACAAATAAACAAAACAAACCCAATAAACAACACGTCATGAGCATCACAGAGAGCTAACGAGGCTAACATGATGCTAATTCAATGCTAACATTATGCTAATTCAATGCTAACACGGCGCTAGCAGCAAACTTATCGGAGCTTTTCAGCCGAAATTAACAGTGTTAGCAGAAGCTAACCATCCGGGTCTTCAGCTTCATCTCTGCGTCATGTTGTCACAGCGCGAGGTCGCGTGAGGTTCAGGTGATTACAGGTGAACTGACTCTCGCCTGCTGCTCGTGCTGCTGTAAACACACCGTGATGTTTACTTCCGCCTTTCCTCCGAGCCGGACTGTACGTCACATCCGGTCACTTCAGGCTTTGGGTACATCCGGGTACTTCCCAAATCTAGTCAATAAGAAACAACAAAATACATTCAAACTAACAAAACAAGGAAATATAAACAAATATGAATAAAAATAGAGAAACGTAAATAAATAATATGAATAATGTATCACAGACTATAAACTGTTAAACCAACCAAATAGATCTTTGGTTTGTAAACTTTATTAATAGATTATATTTCAACAGATTTATGAAATAAATCCAAATATAATATGAAATCATAATAAATCCTTGAAAACTGATTTTGAAATATTTCCCAGAACTCTTTAGTTTAATAATCACAATAATCCTAAAAATGATAATAATAATAATAATCCGAATAAAAATTGAAGTATAATATAACAAGAAGAATATAATAATAATAATAATAATAATAATAACAATAACAATAATATAATAATAATCATCCAAAAAAACAATAATAATAACATAACAATAATACAAATACAAATAATGCTAATAATAATAATGTAACAATAATATAATAATTATAATAATAATAATAATAATATAAGTATAATATAATAATATAACAATAATAATAATAATAATATAATAATAATTATAAAACACTCAGTGAGGAACCTTAGAGACTTCAGGTCACTCAGTGAGGAACCTTAGAGACATTAGGTCACTCAGTGAGGAACCTTAGAGACTTTAGGTCACTCAGTGAGGAACCTTAGAGATTTAAGGTCACTCAGTGAGGAACTTTAGAGACTTTAGGTCGCTCAGTGAGGAACTTTAGAGACTTCAGGTCGCTCAGTGAGGAACTTTAGAGACTTCAGGTCACTCAGTGAGGAACTTTAGAGACTTCAGGTCGCTCAGTGAGGAACCTTAGAGACTTTAGGTCGCTCAGTGAGGAATTTTAGAGACTTTAGGTCACTCAGTGAGGAACCTTGAGACTTTAGGTCACTTAGTGAGGAACCTTAGAGACTTTAAGTCGCTCAGTGAGGAACCTTAGAGACTTTAGGTCACTCAGTGAGGAACCTTAGAGACTTTAGGTCACTCAGTGAGGAACCTTAGAGACTTTAGGTCACTTAGTGAGGAACCTTAGAGACTTTAGGTCACTCAGTGAGGAACCTTAGAGACTTTAGATCACTCAGTGAGGAACCTTAGAGACTTTAGGTCACTTAGTGAGGAACCTTAGAGACTTTAGGTCACTCAGTGAGGAACCTTAGAGACTTTAGGTCACTCAGTGTCTCAGTTGTTTCTGCTGAGACGTCCTCCATTAATGTGGATTAACATCAAACTGTTAAAGCAGTTTTTT
>NW_027176309.1:0-132500 GCF_023349555.1 Cebidichthys violaceus | reverse complement strand
AGTGCATGTTAGTACCTGTTAGTACATGTTAGTGCATGTTAGTGCATGTTAGTACCTGTTAGTACCTGTTAGTACATGTTAGTACCTGTTAGTACCTGTTAGTGCATGTTAGTACCTGTTAGTACATGTTAGTACCTGTTAGTGCATGTTAGTACCTGTTAGTACATGTTAGTACTTGTTAGTGCATGTTAGTACATGTTAGTACCTGTTAGTACATGTTAGTACCTGTTAGTACCTGTTAGTACATGTTAGTACCTGTTAGTACCTGTTAGTACCTGTTAGTGCATGTTAGTGCATGTTAGTGCATGTTAGTACCTGTTAGTACCTGTTAGTACATGTTAGTGCATGTTAGTGCATGTTAGTACATGTTAGTACCTGTTAGTACCTGTTAGTGCATGTTAGTACATGTTAGTACCTGTTAGTACCTGTTAGTACCTGTTAGTGCACGTGAGCGTGCCCCATTGGTCTGCTCTACAGTTCAGGTAAACAACAGTAGCTGCTAGCCACCGTCAACATGTTGAAAAATGCTCCTTTTAGTCTTTCAAATTAAGGTTTAATGAAGGATGAATTGAGGGTTAGTTAAGGGTTAATTAAGGGTAAATTAAGGATGAATTGAGGGTTAATTAAGGGTTAATTAAAGTTTAATTAAGGTGTATTTAAGGTTTAATTAAGGATGAATAAAGGGTAAACTAAGGTTTAATTAAGGATGAATTGAGGGTTAGTTAAGGTTAATTAAGGCTGAATAAAGGGTAAATTAAGGTTTAATTAAGGCTGAATAAAGGGTAAATTAAGGTTTAATTAAGGCTGAATAAAGGGTAAATTAAGGATGAATTAAGGGTTAGTTCAGGGTAAATTAAGGGTAAATGCATCAGTTAGCTCCTCCCTCTGGAGGAACTTCTGCTTTGACTCGTCTCTCTGAACGTCACTTTGTGGTTTAACGGACAGAAAGTCAAAAACACTTTGTTTTTTCACTGTGAGACGAAGACACATCGGTTGTGAGTCCACACGTCTGTTTCATGTGTTTGTATTATGTACATTTGTATTTATTAGTATATGTTTTATGTACATATGTACTTGTTAGTGTTTGTTTTATGTACATTTGTATTTATTAGTATGTTTTATGTACATATATACTTATTAGTATTTTCTAAAGTACATTTAATGTGTTCACTTAAAGGTGCAGCTCATTTTATTGACTTTAAATACTGCTGTTAGTTTAATCTATAATACATCTTCTTTTGTTAGTTGATGAATAATCTGAATCTGTAGAGTAGTAAAAAGTAAAAAGTACACTATGACACCGAGATGTAGTAGAGTATAAAGTAGCAGAAAAGGGAAATACTCACATAAGTACAAGTACCTCAAAAATGTATTTCAGTACACTACATGAGTCCTTGTATCAACGCAGACAGATGAGTAATAGTAAAATATTTCAGTTATACAAATTAGATTTTTAACATTCTGCCTTATGAGTACTTTTACTTTAATACTTCAGTACATCTACCTGATAATACTTTGTTAACAAGGAGGTAAAACCTTTAAAAGAAAAAGTTCACTTCAGGACTAATTAACAACTAAGATGAAACCTTCTTCACAGTGTGATGTCACAGTGTGATGTCACAGCTGCTGTTTGTCTGAACCGGTTTGTCTTTCTGTTTCTTGAAAAGGTCACTGAATGACCTCATCACTATAAACAAAGACTGATCACATGACCTCCATGGATGACATCATGACGGTGTCCACCACCGAGGTAACAAACCCCTCCCCCACACAGATAATACGCATTATCAGTTATTGATCTATCCGCTCATTTTATAAGTAATGATTTGACTGATTTAACAGGAACCGTTAATTAGATACAAGATTTTTTGCTGTCCGTGAAGTCAGAATAGAAACACATGATAGAACAGTCAGGTACGTTCAGGTGGGTTCAGGTGAGTTCAGGTGTGTAGGGTATGTTCAGTTGTGTTCAGGTTTGTCAGGTTTTTTCAGGTTTGTCAGGTGTGTTCAGGTGTGTTTAGTTGCGTTCAGGTGGTTTCAGGTGTGTTCAGTTGTGTGTAGTTGTGTTCAGGTGTGTCATTTGTGCTTGTCAGGACCCGTCCTACATCAGCTTCTCACCAACCACTGACGGTGACTACGACTACAACGACTACCCCGACCTGTTCTGCGACCGCTCATCAGTGCGAGAGTTCAGGAGTCGCTTCGAGCCGCCGTTCTTCTGGATGATTGCCGTGGTGGGCGGAGCCGGGAACCTGGCCGTGGTGTGGATCTACCTGAACTTCCGGCGGCGTCTGAAGACCATGACCGACGTGTACCTGCTGAACCTGGCGGTGGCCGACCTGCTGTTCCTCGTTACTCTGCCTCTGTGGGCGGCCGAGGCGTCGCACGGCTGCTGGAGCTTTGGCTCCGTTCTCTGCAAGTTAAACTCCGCCCTCTACAAGGTGAACCTGTTCAGCAGCATGCTGCTGCTCACCTGCATCAGTGTCGACCGCTACGTGGTCATCGTTCAGACCACCAAGGCGCAGAACTCGCAGGCGGAGCGCCGTCGTTGCACCCGGCTGGTGTGCCTGGGGGTGTGGCTGCTGGCCCTGCTGCTCGCCACGCCCGAGCTCGTGTTCGCCACCACATCTGAGCCGGACCAGCAGGAGTACTGCGGGATGGTGTACCCGGCTCACCTGGGGAACCGCACCAAGATCCTCGTGCTGTCACTGCAGGTGAGCATGGGCTTCTGCCTGCCCTTCATCGTCATGGCCTTCTGCTACAGCGTCATCATCGCCAAGCTGCTGAAGACCCGCAACTTCCAGAAGCACAAGGCCATGCGGGTCATCCTGGTCGTGGTGGTGGCGTTTGTCGGGTCCCAGCTGCCGTACACCGGCGTGCTGGTGACGGAGGCCGTGCAGGCCTCCAAAATGACCATGACGGACTGCGAGGAACTGAAGCGCTTCAACAAGGCGGAGCAGATGCTGAAGAGTCTGGCCTACATGCACGCCTGCCTCAACCCGTTCCTCTACGCCTTTGTGGGCGTGCGTTTCCGCCGCGACCTGCTGCAGCTGCTCCAGGTGTGCTGCCGCCGCCGGCCGGCCAACAAGAGTTCGATCAGTAAGTCCTGCAGAAGTCCACTGGGCTCGACCAGAGCCTCCGTGATGTCCGACAGCGACACCTCACAGGCGCTGTCGCTGTAGAGACGCTGACGACTTCCTGTTTGTGGACAGATGACATCATGGATCCTTCATGGGTCCTTCATGAAGCCCTTAAAGGAACAGTGTGTAGCATTCTGGGGGATATATTGGCAGAAATGGAATAAAATATCACAAAGAATGTTTTCTTAAGAGTATAATCACCTGATAATAAGAACTGCTGCGTTTCCGAATGAGTCGTTTATCTCCACGTTATGTTTCTACAGGAGCACAGAACGGACAAACTGGCCCTTTAAATCTACTGAATGTGTTCAATAAGGGCTACATTGTAACATTGTTACATTTTACTGGCTACAAACAGTTTCATCTTAAGATGTTGTTGTTTTCAGGGAAATAAAAGGTTATTTTTTGTGTTAGTGAAGTTTGTCAGCAGTCCAAACAGCTGATCAAGAACATTGAAGTCCTTCAGTGTGTCATCATCAGACTTCCAGGACTTTTTTCCACTTGCCTGTATATTGAATGTGAGTTTTGCTGCTGTTGTTGGAGACATATTGGTCATGTGACCTCTCAGATGTTGCATCATCCTGCTTGACATCAAAGTGATTCATCTCTCAGTTTGCTGGTTGTATAATGTGAAGAACAGCACTGCTAACAGATGCTAACAGATGGTGTACATAGTGTTCCTGTATATAAACGTGAGCGTCTCTGTGTCTCAGACTGAAGTGAATGTAAGTGTTTTGTTTCATGACAAACATTAAAGCGTGTCTGAAGCCTTGAAGAGTTTGTGTGACAAACATGAGGAAGTTGAAACAGTTGTTTCTTCACATCCTTCCTCTCCCTCTGGTTGATGTGTAAAACACAGAATACACATTATATATTATCATACTATTACATCATCTTATAATATAGTATTATATTATAAATAAGTCTCTGAAGGTCTGAAGGGAGCTCCAATAATCTTACCGACTAGGACTACCAAATCACAAATCATAGAAGAAGAAAACACTTTGCAGCTTCCTTAAAAACAACAGCTGTTGATTTGTGTTTTTAAATGTCAGCTTCCTGTCTGTGACAGAGTCTAGACACTGGATCAGCCGTAATCCCACGTGGTCTTGGCCACGTTACAGTATTTGGTTCCATGAATAAAAGAGGTGAGTTTAAGGGGTCCTGAGGGGATCCAGTGGATCCAGGTTCCATTAATCCAGACCCTGTGAGACCTGTTGGTTAAGAAGTCAGGAAGCTAACATGCTGCACTAAAGTCCATTTTTAAATCTGACAAACCCAGAGGAGCCATGAGATCAATAAGATCCCTTATGGTTCCATAACACTGGGCCTTGATGGACAGGTGCCGTACTTGGAGACATGAACCAGGACTAAACTGGGTGAACGGGGACACAGAGATTGTCGATGCTGCACAGGTTAGACGAGGGTTTCTGTTGTTTTATCTTCATTTGACTTGTTGGTCTTGACTCTAGACTTGTTGGTCTTAACTCTGTTAGACTTACTGGTCTTGACTCTAGACTTGTTGGTCTTGACTCTGGTAGACTTACTGTTCTTGACTCTAGACTTGTTGGTCTTGACTCTGGTAGACTTACTGGTCTTGACTCTAGACTTGTTGGTCTTGACTCTGGTAGACTTACTGGTCTTGACTCTAGACTTGTTGGTCTTGACTCTGGTAGACTTACTGGTCTTGACTCTAGTAGACTTGTTGGTCTTAACTCTGTTAGACTTACTGGTCTTGACTCTAGACTTGCTGGTCTTGACTCTGGTAGACTTACTGGTCTTGACTCTAGTATACTTGTTGGTCTTGACTCTGGTAGACTTACTGGTCTTGACTCTAGACTTGTTGGTCTTGACTCTAGTAGACTTGTTGATCTTGACTCTAGACTTGTTGGTCTTGACTCTGGTACTTACTGGTCCTGACCTTGGACTTACTGGTCTGGACTCTGGACTCTCTCGGGTTCAGTAGGTCCAAACATGATTCATGTTTTCATGTCAGCAGAAACCAAAACCTGAAATCTGTTTTTCTGTCTGTGGTTTGATTTCATGTTCAGGTCATGAGTGAAAAACAACATGTGAAAGAAAGAGAAGTGAAACTGGAGAGACAACAATACACCACAGAGAGACAGAGAGACAGAGAGACAGACAGACAGACAGGCAGACAGAATGAGAGACAGAGAGGCAGACAGATAGAGAGACAGAGAGACAGACAGACAGACAGATAGAGAGACAGACAAAGAGACAGAGACAGACAGACAGAGAGACAGACTGGCAGAATGAGAGACGGAGAGACAGACAGGCAGACAGAGACAGAGAGACAGGCAGGCTGACAGAGAGAGAGAGACAGAATGTTCCAGAAGAAGTTGTGTGTTTGTGAAACGTTGTCTCACCTGCTGCGTTCACCACTTCCTGTCTTAAGACATCTGTTCAATCACATGTTGATTAAAATAGTTTGTTGTTATGGCAACGTTAGGAATCTGTTTTAATTTTCTATTTAATTCAATAAACTTTATTGACATTAGACACATGTTCACAAACTATGAAAAGAACAACAATAGATATTTAATTGTTGTTTTAGATTAGATATAAGTGTGTGTATTTGTGTGTGTGTGTGTGTGTATGTATTTGTGTGTGTGTGTGTGTGTGTATTTGTGTGTGTGTATATATGTGTGTGTGTGTGTGTATTTGTGTGTGTGTGTGTGTATGTGTGTATGTGTATATATGTGTGTGTGTGTGTGTATGTGTGTATTTGTGTGTGTGTATGTGTGTGTGTGTGTGTGTGTGTGTGTATGTATTTGTGTGTGTGTGTGTGTGTGTGTGTGTGTATGTATTTGTGTGTGTGTGTGTGTGTGTGTGTGTGTGTGTGTGTGTGTGTGTGTGTGTGTGTGTGTGTGTGTGTGTGTGTGACCTCTCTGTTTCAGGACTCTTCCTGATCCCCCCCCCCTCTGCTGATGCAGCTGAAATCAGAGAACAAAGAGTCGTTGGAGCAGCAACACAAACGCCTCCTGAACAAAGGCGGCCATGTTTCCAGAACTCCGTCCTCCCATAAATCCCGGAGCGAGCGGCTGTGAGTGGTTTGACCCTTTGAGCTGCTGACAATCATGCCTCTGCCCCGACGCCGCTCATCCTTCCTGGGACAGCCGTCCTCCGAGCGACCGTCCCCGTCCTCCGGCGGGCGGATTGGTTCGACCCTCCGCGGTGTCTCCGTGGGCTCTGCCCCCCCCGTGGGAGGGGCCTCCTGCCTGGGGACGCGGGTGTCCCGGCGTGCTCTGGGCATCAGCAGCGTATTCCTTCAGGGGATGAGAAGCAGCGCGGCGCCGGTCCTGCCCCGGGCGGCGGGTCACGGCGCCACGGCCGCCGGACTGAACGGCTGCCTGATGGAGTACAGAGACAAAGTGAGAGCTCTGGAGACACTGAACCAACAGCTGGAGGAACAGATACGACTCTCTCTGGACCGCAAAGCATCCAGTGCTGGAGCCTGGGGGTCACTCAGGAGGGAGTGGGAGGACGTCTACAGACAGGTGAGGACAGGAGGTCTACAGACAGGTGAGGACGGGAGGGGTAGTATGTCTACAGACAGGTGAGGACAGGTGGGGGAGAAGGTCTACATACAGGTGAGGACAGGTGGGGCAGGAGGTCTATAGACAGGTGAGGACGGGAGGGGCAGGAGATCTACAGACAGGTGAGGACAGGTGGGGTAGGACGTCTACAGACAGGTGAGGACAGGAGGGGCAGGAGGTCTACAGACAGGTGAGGACGGAAGGGGAAGGGCAGGAGATATATAGACAGGTGAGGACGGGAGGGGCAGGAGGTCTATAGACAGGTGAGGACAGGTGGGGTAGGACGTCTACAGACAGGTGAGGACGGGAGGGGCAGGAGATCTACAGACAGGTGAGGACAGATGGGGTAGGACGTCTACAGACAGGTGAGGACAGGAGGTCTATAGACAGGTGAGGACAGGTGGGGTAGGACGTCTACAGACAGGTGAGGACAGGTGGGGAGGACGTCTACAGACAGGTGAGGACGGGAGGGGCAGGACGTCTACAGACAGGTGAGGACGGGTGGGGCAGGAGGTCTACAGACGGGTGAGGACGGGTGGGGTAGGAGGTCTACAGACGGGTGAGGACGGGTGGGGTAGGAGGTTTACAGACAGGTGAGGACGGGAGGTGCAGGACGTCTACAGACAGGTGGGGTAGGAGGTCTACAGATAGGTGAGGACAGGTGAGGGAGGACGTCTACAGACAGGTGAGGACGGGTGGGGGAGGAGGTCTACAGACAGGTGAGGACAGGTCCGGGAGGACATCTACAGACAGGTGAGGACGGGTGGGGGAGGACGTCTACAGACAGGTGAGGACGGGTGGGGGAGGAGGTCTACAGACAGGTGAGGACAGGTCCGGGAGGACATCTACAGACAGGTGACGATGGGAGGGGGAGGACGTATTATAGGGCTGTGCAAAGATATCGATATAGCTCACGATAACTTCTTAAACGATAATTTATTGCTACGTCAGCGACTACTGTATGTAAAAAAAAAATGAATCCTGTTTTAAACGGATTTATGTAAATTGAATCCCTGTGTGTGAAACAAGCTCCTCCTCCTCTCCTGTAACGATAGATGTTGTTGTCTATTTCCTTCTAAACTAAGACCAGTGACTTCCTGTCACATGATCCGTTCAACATCACAACATGGCGTTTCACAAGCTCACAGGTTTCAGGAATCACAGGAATAAAGTGGCACAGGAGAACTCGTCTAAGGAAATGACAATCTGAGAACTGGTGAACAGCTGAGGGTTTAAATACAGAAGAGGTCTGACGAGCTAATGGAACACAGGTGAGGAACAAAACAGGCGGGAAGCTAAACGAAGGCAGGAAGTGAAGTAACGGATGAAGCGTGGGTATGTGAATGACAAAGTAAAACAGGAAGTGAAATTAAATAGAGTTCATCACATGCTTGCCAATGCACAGCCCTATCGTATAGGACAGGTGGGGGGGACGTAAGCGGACAGGTGAGGACAGGTGTCAGGTCAGCAGAGACACAGATCATGAAGGAGGTTAAGAGTCTCTAAAGGTTCAGAACTCAGTGAGACATGAAACATGACATCATTATCTATGAACGTCCATGAGGACAAAAGAATCGTCTGTCTTCAGTCTCACAGTGATGTTACCGTGGTTTCCGTGTGTGTGTGTGTGTGTGTGTGTGTGTGTGTGTGTGTGTGTGTGTGTGTGTTGCCCCCTGCTGGCTCCAGCGACTCTCAGCTCTCTGGTTTCCTGCATTTTCTGCAGGTCAGTGAAGCGATCCTGGACAACGCTCGGCTGATGCTGCAGACGGAGAACGTTCAGGCCAACGCTGAGGACTTCAAGGACAGGTCACACACACACACACACACACACACACACCCACACCCTAGAACAGGTTTAAGTAGACCTGAGTTAGAACAGGTTTTAGTAGACCTGAGTTAGAACAGGTTTAAGTAGGAGGAGTAACGTGTACCTCGTCATGCAGGTTTGAGAACGAGCAGCCGTTCAGGAAGGCGGTGGAGGACGAGATCAGCTCTCTGTACAAAGTGATCGACGACGCCGACCTGACGAAGGCTGAGCTAGAGGAGCTGATGGAGAACATGAGAGTTGAGCTACGGAACCTGGAGACCAACCACGAGCAGGTTCATCAGGCTTTTACCTCAGTTATCCACTGAACAGAGAGACAGAGTCACTACAGTCCATTAGTAAATCAAAATATATAAAAACCTTTTATTAATCTGTCTGAACATGTTTATTTTTAAAAAGGAATTTATTTGATTCAATTTAAATTTGTCTTTAAATGCTAGATACACAAATTATAACTTTATAAAGTTTAACTTATAACAAAAAGTTAAAGTTAGTAAAAACAAATCACTTAATAAATACAATTAGCTTGTTATATATATATATATATATATATATATAAAATCAGTCATTAATTCATTAATTTAACATTTTAAAATTAGGTCTGTCGTGACCCGTCTACTTCCCGTCCGTCTCTCAAGTGACCCGTCTACTTCCCATCCGTCTCTCAAGTGACCCGTCTATTTCCCGTCCGTCTGTCAAGTGACCAATCTACTTCCCGTCCGTCTGTCAAGTGACCCGTCTACTTCCCGTCCGTCTGTCAAGTGACCCGTCTACTTCCCGTCCGTCTGTCAAGTGACCAATCTACTTCCCGTCCGTCTGTCAAGTGACCCGTCTACTTCCCGTCCGTCTGTCAAGTGACCCGTCTACTTCCCGTCCGTCTGTCAAGTGACCAATCTACTTCCCATCCGTCTCTCAAGTGACCCGTCTACTTCCCGTCCGTCTGTCAAGTGACCCGTCTACTTCCCATCCGTCTCTCAAGTGACCCGTCTATTTCCCGTCCGTCTGTCAAGTGACCAATCTACTTCCCGTCCGTCTGTCAAGTGACCCGTCTACTTCCCGTCCGTCTGTCAAGTGACCCGTCTACTTCCCGTCCGTCTCTCATGTGACCCATCTACTTCCCGTCCGTCTCTCATGTGACCCATCTACTTCCCGTCAGTCTGTCGTGACCCGTCTACTTCCCGTCAGTCTGTCAAGTGACCCGTCTACTTCCCATCCGTCTCTCATGTGACCCGTCTACTTCCCGTCCGTCTGTCAAGTGACCCGTCTACTTCCCGTCCGTCTGTCAAGTGACCCGTCTACTTCCCGTCAGTCTGTCAAGTGACCCGTCTGCTTCTCGTCCGTCTGTCAAGTGACCCGTCTACTTCCCGTCCGTCTCTCATGTGACCCATCTACTTCCCGTCCATCTCTCATGTGACCTGTCTACTTCCCGTCTGTCTGTCCTTACAGGACGTGAGAGTCCTCTACAGCCAGATGGCAGGACTTGAGGTGGACGAACCCGACGCTCCCATAGAAACCAGTCTGGAACAGATCCTGGCCTACATCAGGAGCCACTGGGAGAAGGTGACGGAGAGGAACCGAGCCGAGACAGACAGCTACCTGGAGTGTAAGGTGAGGACATCTCACCTGCATAGGTGTCCTCTCACGTGGAACTGGTCCTTTACGGTGTGTGTTGACGGTGTGTGTGTTGCTGCAGGAGGCGCAGTGTGTGAGCAGCAGACTGAGTCCGGAGGAGGAGCAGGTGGAGGCGCTGAAGGCCGAGTGTAACGGCACCGGCTGTAAGATCCAGAGTCTGCAGGCCGAGACCGAGTCCATCAGAGCGCTGGTGAGATACGAACGAGCGCGATCAATAACCTCGATCGATAACAGACCTCAGAATCGCCTCACGGTGTGTCTGTTGTCATCCTACAGAGACGCGGTCTGGAGAACTCGCTGGGCGACGCCCGGCACTGGCACGACATGGAGCTGCAGAACCTGGGCTCGGTGGTGGCCAAGCTGGAGACGGAGCTTCACGACGTGCACGGCGAGATCGAGCAGCAGCGGCGCGACTACGACACGCTGCTGAGCAACAAGCAGCGTCTGGAGCAAGAGATCGGAGCGTACCACGGCATCCTGGACGGGGAGGAGAGCCGCTTCCAGCCAACAGAGAACCTGTGAGTCCACCACCAGACCAGGGTCCAGACCAGGGTCATGTGACCAAACCGTCTGAGGTCAACCGAGGTCAAGAATGTCCAAGATTAACCCATAAACACAACCTTTAATTACTGTGAACATCAATGATTACAATTACCTGTCCAGGTGTCCAGGTCTACATTCAGATCCTGAGGGGGCAACCAGTGCTTCTGCTGCTCCATGACCTCCAGGAACTTCTGGACCTCCATGATATCCTGGACCTTCATGGCCTCCTGGACAGTGATCCCAGTGGAGGATCTGAGGAGCAGACTGAAGTGGAGGATTTTCTACCTGGTGTCGTGTGCAGGTGTGAGTGATGCTGAGAATCTGCAGCAGAAGAGTGTATGTGGTGTGATATCGGAAGAAGTCCTCAGGTAAACCAGTTCCCAGAACACCTGACCTGAAAGGGTCCAGAGTGTGGAGGCTTCTGGTGTGAACTGACCCACGTTGACACCAGGTGTGAACTGACCCACGTTAAATTAGAAACGTCCGATAACTCCAACATGACATGAACGCACCATTAGAACCTGGCACCTTTCCATTGGTCCCTTCAGCTGCTGGAGTTACCTGTGAGACACCTGTGAGACATCAGGGGGTCACCTGAACGTGAATAAATCCAGGTGTGTTTGACCTGATGACATCACAGCGTGACATCTTCTGGGATCAATAATCTTTTGTTGTTGATGTTTCTGAATGAAAATAAAAGTTTTCAAACACATTAACATTAGAACGTTTCTGAAACAGACGTTAGTTTGATTGTTTGATTTATGTCTGAAACACAACATGTATCATAATATCATGATCATTAATCTGAATAATCTTTATCGATCCACAAACATCAATAAACCATCACTGCTGCAGATAACCTCACTTCATCTGAAGTCACTACAACTTGTTCATTGTGATTTAATCTGACGTTAAACTTCTGGATTAATTCTTGAGCTTTCATCTCATGTTCATGGACTTCATCAGCAGGGTTAATGTAGAAAGCTCTGGGAGGTTTCCAGTAAGTGGATCTATGGTGGGAAACATGGGACATTTTTAGATTATGCAAATCCAAAAGGTTAGTAAATTAATAAAATATATATTTATGGTCTGCGTTGTATTTTAAAAGCTTATTAACTAACATTCATCAATCTCCATCTTACACATTATGACGGTTCCTGCTCTGCAGAGGATGAACCCTCCTCTAGCTCCATCAGGACACTGTCACCATGGTCACATGACAGGATATTATGGTCTGTAATAGACGAGGTGAGTTAGAGTCTCACACCGTGGAGACGACATGTACACTGACTTAGCAACATGTTTTGACTTCCTCCATTTTCAAAATAAAAGTCTCACTGAGCTGATAAGATATAGCAAAGGAAACGACTGAGGTTCCCTTCAAAATAAAAGGTTGTGACGTAAACGACAGGAGGAGCAGAATCTTAACGCATATCTTCACCAGTAGATGGATCAGTAGACTAACGTTAAACCACCTCAGACTGAAGGATTAGACTCGGTTTGGAGTTCAGTTTTGTGTTTTAATATTGGTCTCATGAACACAGACATGTTTACTTCGTCGTGTGTCGTTGATTACAGTCGATCAATAAAACAGTCCAGTGAGCTCATCCTGTTCCAAGTCAGCAGCTTAGTTTTGAAGAGGAAGTGACTTCCTGTTGTATAAAATCAATATTGAACATGAATCAGTCCACACGCTCTCTTATAGCACAATGCTAGCAGCGATCCTCCGCGGGCTACCTCTACCGTTTTTTACCCATAATCCCACAGGGCCGGCCTCAGTGTGCAGGTCTGAGCCCGGCCGTCGTACCGATGCAGCTCGGTGAGCGCCGGCGGAGGGCGCCGTCTACCCGCCTGCAACCGTCAGTAAGGAATAGAATCCTCGGCCTCCGATTGGAGGGTTTAGGCGGGCTGCAGCGGGATGCACCCGACCCCGACCCCCCCCTCGTGACACACCATGGGGGTCATGAAGGTCCAGCGGTCGGTGTCGTGGTTGTACATCTCCACGGAGCTGAGGTTGGACTGCCCGTCGTAGCCGCCCACTGCGTACAGACGTCCTGACGTGGTGACCAGCGACACTCTGCTGCGCCGCGTGTTCATGGCCACCAGGGGGCTCCACTGCCCCCCCGCCGAGCTGAACACCTCGGCCCCGCTCAGGAAGCCCGAGCCGTCGTACCCCCCCGCCACGTACATGAGGCTGCCCAGAGCGGCCGCTCCGTGACGGCAACGCTTGTTCATCATGGCCGCCGCTGGGTGCCAACGGTTAGTGTGGTGGTTGTAGTACTCCACCTGTAGGGGGGGGGGGGCAATTAATACATTTATAATAAACACATTTATATTAAATACATTTATATATTTATATTAAATACATTTATATATTTACGGAGCAGTGTGATGCTCCCTTTACTGGTCCTCTTTTTTAAATGTGAACCACCTCAACAACCATGGAGGACCTGTTGGTCGGGGTCTTTGGGTTCTTTGAGGAATGCTCAACAATATCCTCAGAGTGGGTCCACAGTTCTCCTCCTTTGATGAACTCTTTCTGAGTCTTCTAACGGTTTTCCAGAACTGAGAGTCCTTCTCCATAGTGTCCCCAAACTCCTCCCATATACAGGAACCTCCACAATAGAGGCTCTGATCGCGGCCCACTATGTCAACAGCCTCTTCTGGAGGTGGAGCCTCACATTCTCACTTCACCCCCAATACGTTTATAACACATTTATATATTTACACAGTTTCACAGCTTTTTAACCAGAACCCTCGACAATCAAACTGACCGTGTTGAAGATCTGTAAACCATCATGGCCGCCAGAGACAAAGATGCGTCCGTCAAACACCGTCACACCAGCAGCACTCCGACTCGCACTCATCTCCGTCACCACCATCCACCTGCAGCAGATCAATACTAGGTTAGGTTACTTTTATTTGTACCTGTAGGTAGACTTGGTTTAATACTTAATTAATGCTATTAAAAATCAGGCCCCTGTATGAGGCTAACGTCAGGCCCCCGTATGAAGCTAACGTCAGGCCCCCGTATGAAGCTAACGTCAGGCCCCCGTATGAAGCTAACGTCAGGCCCCCGTATGAGGCTAACGTCAGGCCCCCGTATGAGGCTAACGTCAGGCCCCCGTATGAGGCTAACGTCAGGCCCCCGTATGAAGCTAACGTCAGGCCCCCGTATGAAGCTAACGCCAGGCCCCCGTATGAAGCTAACGTCAGGCCCCCGTATGAGGCTAACGTCAGGCCCCCGTATGAAGCTAACGTCAGGCCCCCGTATGAAGCTAACGTCAGGCCCCCGTATGAAGCTAACGTCAGGCCCCCGTATGAAGCTAACGTCAGGCCCCCGTATGAAGAACGTCAGGCCCCCGTATGAAGCTAACATCAGGCCCCCGTATGAGGCTAAAGTCAGGCCCCCGTATGAGGCTAACGTCAGGCCCCCGTATGAAGCTAACGTCAGGACCCCGTATGAAGCTAACGTCAGGCCCCCGTATGAGGCTAACGTCAGGCCCCCGTATGAAGCTAACGTCAGGCCCCCGTATGAAGCTAACGTCAGGCCCCCGTATGAAGCTAACATCAGGCCCCCGTATGAGGCTAAAGTCAGGCCCCCGTATGAGGCTAACGTCAGGCCCCCGTATGAAGCTAACGTCAGGACTCCGTATGAAGCTAACGTCAGGCCCCCGTATGAGGCTAACGTCAGGCCCCCGTATGAAGCTAACGTCAGGCCCCCGTATGAAGCTAACGTCAGGCCCCCGTATGAAGCTAACGTCAGGACCCCGTATGAAGCTAACGTCAGGCCCCCGTATGAGGCTAACGTCAGGCCCCCGTATGAAGCTAACGTCAGGCCCCCGTATAAAGAACGTCAGGCTCCCGTATAAAGCTAACGTCAGGCCCCCGTATGAGGCTAACGTCAGGCCCCCGTATGAGGCTAACGTCAGGCCCCCGTATGAGGCTAACGTCAGGCCCCCGTATGAGGCTAACGTCAGGCCCCCGTATAAACTAACGTCAGGCCCCCGTATGAAGCTAACGTCAGGACCCCGTATGAAGCTAACGTCAGGCCCCCGTATGAGGCTAACGTCAGGCCCCCGTATGAAGCTAACGTCAGGCCCCCGTATGAGGCTAACGTCAGGCCCCCGTATGAGGCTAACGTCAGGCCCCCGTATGAGGCTAACGTCAGGCCCCCGTATGAGGCTAACGTCAGGCCCCCGTATGAGGCTAACGTCAGGCCCCCGTATAAACTAACGTCAGGCCCCCGTATGAAGCTAACGCCAGGCCCCCGTATGAAGCTAACGTCAGGCCCCCGTATAAACTAACGTCAGGCCCCCGTATGAAGCTAACGTCAGGACCCCGTATGAAGCTAACGTCAGGCCCCCGTATGAAGCTAACGTCAGGCCCCCGTATGAAGCTAACGTCAGGCCCCCGTATGAAGCTAACGTCAGGCCCCCGTATGAAGAACGTCAGGCCCCCGTATAAAGCTAACGTCAGGCCCCCGTATGAGGCTAACGTCAGGCCCCCGTATGAGGCTAACGTCAGGCCCCCATATGAGGCTAACGTCAGGCCCCCATATGAGGCTAACGTCAGGCCCCCGTATGAGGCTAACGTCAGGCCCCCGTATGAAGCTAACGTCAGGCCCCCGTATGAGGCTAACGTCAGGCCCCCGTATGAAGCTAAAGTCAGGTCCCCGTATGAAGCTAACGTCAGGCCCCCGTATGAAGCTAACGTCAGGCCCCCGTATGAAGCTAAAGTCAGGCCCCCGTTTGAAGCTAACGTCAGGCCTCCGTATGAAGCTAACGTCAGGCCCCTGTATGAAGCTAACGCCAGGCCCCCGTATGAAGCTAAAGTCAGGCCCCCGTTTGAAGCTAACGTCAGGCCTCCGTATGAAGCTAACGTCAGGCCCCTGTATGAAGCTAACGCCAGGCCCCCGTATGAAGCTAGCTAACGTCAGGCCCCCGTATGAAGCTAACGTCAGGCCCCAGTATGAAGCTAACGTCAGGCCCCCGTATGAAGCTAACGTCAGGCCCCGTATGAAGCTAATGTCAGGCCCCCATATGAAGCTAACGCCAGGCCCCCGTATGAAGCTAACGTCAGGCCCCCGTATGAAGCTAACGTCAGGCCCCCGTATGAAGAACGTCAGGCCCCCGTGTGAAGCTAATGTCAGGCCCCCGTATGAAGAACGTCAGGTGACTCACCTGTCGGTCTCTGGAGAATAACACTCCACAGAGTTCAGAGAAGATTTTCCATCGTAGCCACCGCACACGTAGATGTGACCGTCAATCACAACCGTTCCCATAGCGCTGAGGATGACAACGTGTTATTAGTCCTCTACTGTTTCAGGATCAGTACAGATCGGTGTATTGATCGGAGTAATGATCGGAGTTTTGATCGGTGTATTGATCGGAGTACTGATCGGAGTATTGACCTGCGCTGGCTATTCATGCTCGACACACGTGTCCAACTGTCCGTCTCCGGGTTGTAAACCTCCACTGTGCTAAGACGTGATTGGCCGTCGTATCCACCAATGGCGTACAGTAGCCCATTAACGACTGCCACGCCCACTCTGCTGCGAGCCGTTCTCATTGGCTGACAGCGCTCCCAGAAGTTCCCAATTGGATCAAACATTTCGACCACGTTTAAGGAGTCACCTGAAGAGAAAAACACTGGCTGTCAGGACCAATCAAATCATCTGAGATGACGTCACACAACCTGTGATTGGTCAGTCATTTAAACTTCTGAACTGAGACCGGCGTAGAACTAAATCGACTCAATTACCTAAAATACGCTGATTTGCGTGGAACGCTGCGATGTGTAGCGCTGTAACGGCTGATAAGCCGTCGGTTGTAAGCAGTTTGTTGATGTGCACATAGACCTATAAAACTGGTTCTGTTTTTTACTCATTGTATTCCTGATCTTCTCTGTATCCTTTTGTAAGGGTTGAATTATGGAATTGAAAAAAAAAAAAGGTGGTGAAAGCAATGCATGTCCGCATTATCATAAAATTAAAGACGTGAGAAACTGAACATGCATATTAATGCTTTTCTATAACCTATGAAAGAAAGAGCCAAAGCATAACTTTTTAAATAAACGTACCCACTCACATCTGAAATGAAGTCACAGATACTAAACAATCTAAGAGCCCAATATGATCAGAATCCTAACACATGAATTCACTGTCTAACAATGATGTTAACAGAGAGAATAGAGCTGAAACAACTGGTTTAATAACTATTGATGAAGTCTTATTAGAAGATAAGATAAGGCTTGAATGAACTGAATTTAAAGCTGCAGGACAATTCAGTTAAATTAATTTTTCTAAATTTAAGTACTTTATTTTAAGTTTTTTCAACAACTTTCTAGTTTTTATTTAATTGTATTTATTATTAGATTATTTATAATTCATCAAGTTCAATTTCAAATCTGACAATAAATAGATAAAAAGTCAGTTGTTGACAAACAGACGTTATTAAAACGTGGCTTCTTCAATAATTATGGGACTAAATCATAGAACAAATTAGACAATATTGTTCTGGACCTTTGATGAAGACATTCTCTCTAACTGGACCTCATTTAATTTGAATTGAATACCTCTGATATACAATATTGTATTATTATATATTACATTACTCAAACAAAAGGTTGAAAGATTAATGGTAGAGCTTAGATGTATTATATTGGTTAGTTAACCAAAGGATTAATCAATTTATGAAATAATAGTTGTTCCTTGCAGCCTCAGACAGGTGTGTTCAGACAGACAGACAGGTGATCTGTGTACCTGAGCTGTTGAGTCCTCCCACAGCGTAGATGAGTCCTGTGATGGATGTGCAGCACCTCTGTCTGGTCTTGAAGGCGGGAAGATGAGGACGACGTTCTGGCATCAGGTGGAAATCTTTAGCTTCATCCACCAGATCTCTGACAGGAAACAGGAAACACAACAGAGTCGGAGTCAAGATTCAGAGTCAAGAGTCAAAGATAAGAGTCAGAGTCAACAGTAAAAGACAACAGTAATAGTTAAGAGTCAAAGACAACATTCAGAGTCAAGAATCAGACTCGAGAGTCAAAGACAACAGTCAGAGTCGAGAGTCGAATACAACAGTCAAAGACAACAGTCAAATACAACAGTCAGAGTCGAGAGTCAAATACAACAGTCAAAGACAACAGTCAAATACAACAGTCAAAGACAACAGTCAGAGTCGAGAGTCAAATACAACAGTCAAAGACAGCAGTCAGAGACAACAGTCAAGAGTCAAAGACAACAGTCAAAGACAACAGTCAAGAGTCAAATACAACAGTCAAGAGTCAACGACAACAGTCAAATACAACAGTCGAGAGTCAAATACAACAGTCAGAGACAACAGTCGAGAGTCAAATACAACAGTCAGAGACAACAGTCAAGAGTCAAATACAACAGTCAAAGACAACAGTCAAGAGTCAAATACAACAGTCAGAGACAACAGTCAAATACAACAGTCAAGAGTCAAAGACAACAGTCAAAGACAACAGTCAAGAGTCAAATACAACAGTCAAAGACAACAATCAAGAGTCAAAGACAACAGTCAAAGACAACAGTCAAGAGTCAAAGACAACAGTCAAGAGTCAAATACAACAGTCAAAGACAACAGTCTGAGACAACAGTCAAGAGTCAGTTAACAGTGAAAAATTAGGGATTTTTTTTGTTTTTTGAAACTTCAGGCAAACTTCAATTTCAGGCATTAACCAGTGGTTGGCATGCGCAACATATTATTTGGACATAGTAGCAAAGCTGCTTTTTTTGTCTCACCTGCATTTATGGCAGCAACGTACCAGTTCCTCCTGCTGGACTCTGTCTGACAGGAACTGAGGTCGACACAGAGGAAGTCTGATCTTTGACAGCAGCTCCGGCAGCACCGATTCCCTCAGGTCCTGGTCATAATGAACCCAGGCCAGCACTGCCTCAAACACCTGCACAGGTACAATATCGATATCCTTCAAACACCTGCACAAATTGAACAGGTGTGTCTCTCTGTCACGGCTTCAGGTGTCTCACCTGTTCCTCAGCTTTAATGTTGAGTTCGTCACAGCCGACCAGCTCCAGAACCTCCTCCGTCCTCAGACCTAGAAACTCCTCGGACACAGAAACCTCCACAAAGTGCTGATGGAGAAAACTGTTGGCCGAGTCGTACAGAGTCGTGCACATCATGGTCTCTGCAAACTGTCTCACTCCCAGACAGTTCTTAGGGTGTAACCTGAGCACCACGGAGCAGCAGACAGACAGACAGAGAGACAAATAGAACATTTTCAACACTAAATCTGCAACTAAATCTGCTGATGAGGATAATATGATATGATTGAAAGCTGCAGAACAGCTACGGAGTCAGAGGTTTAAAGTAAAGTCTTCAGGTTCTTGGAAATAATTCAGATTTGTAACAATGTCTTAAAAAATGTTTGACTTCTTTAAAAAACATCTACAACCTTGGGTCCACTCTAAATGTATCATATAGGACAGGACTTCCATCTGTTTTGTATTTCAAACTTAAATATGAAGGTTTTGGTTTGTAAGTCACAGGACATTGTAAATGACTGTAGTTATAACATATATATAAACTCGTACTCTGATGAGTCAGAGCATACTGTAGTTAACATACATACATACATACACATATATATATATATATATATATATATATATATATATATATATATATATATATATATATATATATATATATATATATATATATATATACTCGTACTCTGATGAGTCAGAGCGTACTGTAGTTAACACACATATATATATATATACACATATATATATACATACACATATATATATAAATAAACTCGTATTCTGATGAGTCAGTGCGTACTATAGTTAACATATACACATATATATATATATATATATATATATATATGTATATATACACACATATATATAAACTCATACTCTGATGAGTCGGAGCGTACTGGAGTTAACATATATATGTATATATAAACTCGTACTCTGATGAGTCAGAGCATACTGTAGTTAACATACTGTATATATAAACTCGTACAGTACTGAGCGTGTGCAGTGGCGTCTCACTGACCTCTCCTGCAGGAAGGAGCAGCAGGCGTCTTTAACGTTCTGCAGCTGCAGGAAGCTTGAGCCAATCAGAAGAGACTGAACATTCTGCTGGTCGATGGCAACGTGGCCGCTGTACGCAAAGTTTATCAGAGCCTCCAGAGCACTGTAGGGAGACAGGCACTGGTTAGACTGGTTAGAATCTGTACTGGTCTCAGACTTGTCTGTGGGTACTGGTCTTTGGTTACCTGGGGTCCATGCCCTGCATTAGGATCTCGTCCTGTTTACACTCCACCATGTCCATGGTGAACATGGCATGAAAGTACGGGATGGAGGCCGCCAGCACAATTCGGTGAGCGCTGAACTTATGATCCCCGACCTGCAAAAGGACAGGAATATATTTATACAAGTATTCTCACCTGTAAGCCTCACAGTGTACTTTACAAACTGTATTCACCTTCACAGTGTACTTTACAAACTGTATTCACCTTCACAGTGTACTTTACAAACTGTATTCACCTTCACAGTGTACTTTACAAACTGTATTCACCTTCAGTGTACTTTACAAACTGTATTCACCTTCACAGTGTACTTTATAAACTGTATTCACCTTCACAGTGTACTTTATAAACTGTATTCACCTTCACAGTGTTCTTTATAAACTGTATTCACCTTCACAGTGTACTTTACAAACTGTATTCACCTTCACAGTGTACTTTACAAACTGTATTCACCTTCACAGTGTACTTTACAAACTGTATTCACCTTCACAGTGTACTTTATAAACTGTATTCACCTTCACAGTGTACTTTATAAACTGTATTCACCTTCACAGTGTTCTTTATAAACTGTATTCACCTTCACAGTGTACTTTATAAACTGTATTCACCTTCACAGTGTTCTCTTTAAACTGTATTCACCTTCACAGTGTTCTTTACACACTGTATTCACCTTCACAGTGTTCTCTTTAAACTGTATTCACCTTCACAGTGTCCTTTATAAACTGTATTCACCTTCACAGTGTTCTTTACACACTGTATTCACCTTCACAGTGTTCTCTTTAAACTGTATTCACCTTCACAGTGTACTTTATGAACTGTATTCACCTTCACAGTGTTCTTTATAAACTGTATTCACCTACACAGTGTCCTTTATAAACTGTATTCACTTTCACAGTGTTCTCTTCAAACAGTATTCACCGTCACAGTGTCCTTTATAAACTGTATTCACCTTCACAGTGTTCTCTATAAACTGTATTCACCTTCACAGTGTTCTTTATAAACTGTATTCACCTTCACAGTGTTCTTTATAAACTGTATTCACCTTCACAGTGTTCTTTATAAACTGTATTCACCTTCACAGTGTCCTTTATAAACTGTATTCACTTTCACAGTGTTCTCTTCAAACAGTATTCACCTTCACAGTGTCCTTTATAAACTGTATTCACCTTCACAGTGTTCTCTATAAACTGTATTCACCTTCACAGTGTTCTCTTTAAACTGTATTCACCTTCACAGTGTTCTCTTTAAACTGTATTCACCTTCACAGTGTACTTTATGAACTGTATTCACCTTCACAGTGTTCTCTTTAAACTGTATTCACCTTCACAGTGTACTTTATGAACTGTATTCACCTTCACAGTGTTCTCTTTAAACTGTATTCACCTTCAGTGTTCTTTATAAACTGTATTCACCTTCACAGTGTTCTCTATAAACTGTATTCACCTTCACAGTGTTCTTTATAAACTGTATTCACCTTCACAGTGTTCTCTATAAACTGTAATCACCTTCACAGTGTTCTCTTTAAACTGTATTCACCTTCACAGTGTTCTTTATAAACTGTATTCACCTTCACAGTGTTCTTTATAAACTGTATTCACCTTTACAGTGTTCTCTATAAACTGTATTCACCTTCACAGTGTTCTTTATAAACTGTATTCACCTTTACAGTGTTCTCTATTAACTGTATTCACCTTCACAGTGTTCTTTACAAACTGTATTCACCTTCACAGTGTTCTTTATAAACTGTATTCACCTTCACAGTGTTCTCTATAAACTGTATTCACCTTCACAGTGTTCTTTATAAACTGTATTCACCTTCACAGTGTTCTCTATAAACTGTATTCACCTTTACAGTCTTCTCTATAAACTGTATTCACCTTCACAGTGTTCTTTATAAACTGTATTCACCTTTACAGTGTTCTCTATTAACTGTATTCACCTTCACAGTGTTCTTTACAAACTGTATTCACCTTCACAGTGTTCTTTATAAACTGTATTCACCTTCACAGTGTTCTCTATAAACTGTATTCACCTTCACAGTGTTCTTTATAAACTGTATTCACCTTCACAGTGTTCTCTATAAACTGTATTCACCTTTACAGTCTTCTCTATAAACTGTATTCACCTTCACAGTGTTCTCTATAAACTGTATTCACCTTCACAGTGTTCTCTTTAAACTGTATACACCTTCACAGTGTTCTTTATAAACTGTATTCACCTTCACAGTGTTCTCTTTAAACTGTATTCACCTTCACAGTGTTCTTTATAAACTGTATTCACCTTGACAGTGTTCTCTATAAACTGTATTCACCTTCAGTGTTCTCTTTAAACTGTATTCACCTTCACAGTGTTCTTTATAAACTGTATTCACCTTCACAGTGTTCTCTTTAAACTGTATTCACCTACAGTGTTCTCTATAAACTGTATTCACCTTCAGTGTTCTCTATAAACTGTATTCACCTTCAGTGTTCTCTATAAACTGTATTCACCTTCACAGTGTTCTTTATAAACTGTATTCACCTTCACAGTGTTCTTTATAAACTGTATTCACCTTCACAGTGTTCTCTATAAACTGTATTCACCTTCACAGTGTTCTCTATAAACTGTATTCACCTTCACAGTGTTCTTTATAAACTGTATTCACCTTCACAGTGTTCTCTATAAACTGTATTCACCTTCACAGTGTTCTCTATAAACTGTATTCACCTTCAGTGTTCTCTATAAACTGTATTCACCTTCACAGTGTTCTTTATAAACTGTATTCACCTTTACAGTGTTCTTTATAAACTGTATTCACCTTCACAGTGTTCTCTATAAACTGTATTCACCTTTACAGACAGTAGAGCGTCTCTGACTGAAGAGTTGTCCTTGTTATTTGTTTCTCTTGTACTTTGACTGTCTTACTGTGTTCTAATATACTGTATGTGATGTTGTCTTTAATAAAGTGTATACTAATTAATCATTCAAAAGAGCAGGGGCCTCTGATGATCATTGATAATTTAAATTAATACCCACATTGTAATGACACAAAGCTGGTTGAAAACCAGCAAAGTACTTCAAATAATTATACTTTTGCTGATAATGCTTTTACTTCAATCAGGTTTAGAATGCAGGACTTCAACAACAGTAGTATTTTCTCAGTGTGGTATTAGTACTTCTACTGCAGTAAAGGATCTGAATACTTGTTAACAGCTAATGCTCTATTGTGAGTGAGTCTCGTATCACTCCGCCGCTGCTCAGAGACACAAAATAGACCCACTTTGGGCACTTTAAATGACCGGAAACACCTGCAGCCATCTACTCTGTGATCACCATGACAACATGACAGTTGAGGGGTCAAATGTCAGCTGAGCTAGTAGCCTCTGACGTCACGTTAGCTTGTTTTAATAATCCGCTGTTAGCATGTTATTAGCATCTAACGCTACACACTGTTAGCATGTTATTAGCATCTAACGCTACACACTGTTAGCTGACAGGTTGTTAGCTAGCTAGCTAGCAGGCTCACTCCGGCCTCGAACGTCGTCGCTTTTACCTTGAGCGTGACGTCACAGAGTTTCCCCTGACGTCGGATCTCCTCCATGACAACATAGCCTCGTGCCGGCAGGTCGTGCACTGAGAAGTGAACTAAGTCCTCCTCGAGCTCTTCACAGAGAACGTCTCCCATCGTCAGCAGGAGCGGCGGAGTATTCGCGGACTGAGCCCAGCGAGCCGCCGTACACATCCGGTTACCGCCTTCACAGTAAAAAGACCCGTTTATGACGATTTAATGGTCACCGTCTTCAGAATAAAAGACCCGTTTATGACGATTTAATGGTCACCACCTTCAGAATAAAAGACCCACTTATGACGATTTAATGGTCACCACCTTCAGAATAAAAGACCCGTTTATGACGATTTAATGGTCACCACCTTCAGAATAAAAGACCCGTTTAAAAGACCCGTTTATGACGAAGATGATGATGATTAGTGGGTAGTGATGAAGAAGAGGTTCATTCATCCATGTGAAACATGATGAATATAAAGTTTAAAACCTAAAATGAGACTTCTTTCAGTTCAGGTGCCGAGACATCTAAACTAAATATTTAAACAACAGATTTGACTTTCACAACTTCTGAATGCAGAAATATCTATTTAATCTTTATCTTCATCTTCAATCATGGATAATAAATAAGTGATATTCAGGACAAAGACAAATGGATGAACTGTTCAACTCTAAATGTTTCATCACTTCATTCTGCTGCAAATGTAAAAATGTTTGTGAAACATAAAAAAAGTTCTCATTCAGTTCTATGAAGTTTTTAGGATCCAACGTCATGAGACTCAACGCTTTCAGTTCAAAGGAGATTTAAATGTGTCACAATGTAACACGTATTAATCATTCAAACATATTATACGTGTTTAGTTTTAAAGTTTAAAATCGAATTCAGACCTCAATAACGTCATGAACACGTGTGTGCTGGAGACATCTAGTAAATATTTTAAATAGAAAGTAATATTTAAGTACTTGATATCAGTGTGACATTTAGTCCATCAGCTTGGTGTGAAACCCTGGAATGAAGAGGAGAAGAAAAGACTTTGTTCATGTTGGTTTATTCATCATGTCAAGCTTCAGTAAAGTCTGTTCAATGACTCTTGTTCAATGATTTCATGTTCACATTCACTTCATCCACACAATCAGTTAGTTTATTCAGTTTTAAAGAAACGCAGAATATTTAAAACTATAGTATTTCTACTGTAGAGTATTAGTACTTTAACTGTAGCAGAGTACTTCTACTGCAGAGTATTAGTACTTCTACTGTAGAGCATTAGTACTTCTACTGTAGCAGAGTATTTCTACTGTAGAGCATTAGTATTTCTACTGTAGAGTATTAGTTTTTCTACTGTAGAGTATTAGTTTTTCTACTGTAGAGTATTAGTACTTCTACTGCAGAGTATTAGTACTTCTACTGTAGAGTATTAGTATTTCTACTGCAGAGTATTAGTACTTCTACTGCAGAGTATTAGTACTTCTACTGTAGAGCATTAGTACTTCTACTGTAGCAGAGTATTTCTACTGTAGAGCATTAGTATTTCTACTGTAGAGTATTAGTATTTCTACTGCAGAGTATTAGTATTTCTACTGCAGAGTATTAGTACTTCTACTGTAGAGCATTAGTACTTCTACTGTAGCAGAGTATTTCTACTGTAGAGTATTAGTACTTCTACTGTAGAGTATTAGTACTTCTACTGTAGCAGAGTACTTCTACTGTAGAGTATTAGTACTTCTACTGTAGCAGACTACTTCTACTGTAGAGCATTAGTACTTCTATTGTAGAGCATTAGTACTTCTACTGTAGCAGAGTATTTCTACTGTAGAGTATTAGTACTTCTACTGTAGCAGAGTACTTCTACTGTAGAGCATTAGTATTTCTACTGTAGAGTATTAGTATTTCTACTGCAGAGTATTAGTACTTCTACTGCAGAGTATTAGTACTTCTACTGTAGCAGAGTATTTCTACTGTAGAGCATTAGTATTTCTACTGTAGAGTATTAGTATTTCTACTGCAGAGTATTAGTACTTCTACAGCAGAGTATTAGTACTTCTACTGTAGAGCATTAGTACTTCTACTGTAGCAGAGTATTTCTACTGTAGAGTATTAGTACTTCTACTGTAGAGTATTAGTACTTCTACTGTAGCAGAGTACTTCTACTGTAGAGTATTAGTACTTCTACTGTAGCAGAGTACTTCTACTGTAGAGCATTAGTACTTCTACTGTAGCAGAGTATTTCTACTGTAGAGTATTACTATTTCTACTGTAGAGCATTAGTACTTCTACTGTAGAGTATTAGTATTTCTACTGTAGAGCATTAGTACTTCTACTGTAGAGTATTTGTATTTCAACTGTAGAGCGTTAGTACTTCTACTGTAGAGTATTAGTATTTCTACTGTAGAGTATTAGTACTTCTACTGTAGAGTATTAGTATTTCTACTGTAGAGCATTAGTACTTCTACTGTAGAGCATTAGTACTTCTACTGTAGCAGAGTATTTCTACTGTAGAGTATTAGTATTTCTACTGTAGAGCATTAGTACTTCTACTGTAGAGTATTAGTATTTCTACTGTAGAGCATTAGTACTTCTACTGTAGAGCATTAGTACTTCTACTGTAGCAGAGTATTTCTACTGTAGAGTATTAGTACTTCTACTGTAGAGCATTAGTACTTCTACTGTAGAGTTTTAGTACTTCTACTGTAGCAGAGTACTTCTACTGTAGAGTATTAGTACTTCTACTGTAGCAGAGTATTTCTACTGTAGAGCATTAGTATTTCTACTGTAGAGTATTAGTTTTTCTACTGTAGAGTATTAGTACTTCTACTGCAGAGTATTAGTACTTCTACTGCAGAGCATTAGTACTTCTACTGTAGCAGAGTATTTCTACTGTAGAGCATTAGTATTTCTACTGTAGAGTATTAGTATTTCTACTGCAGAGTATTAGTACTTCTACTGCAGAGTATTAGTATTTCTACTGCAGAGTATTAGTACTTCTACTGCAGAGTATTAGTACTTCTACTGTAGAGCTTTAGTACTTCTACTGTAGCAGAGTATTTCTACTGTAGAGCATTAGTATTTCTACTGTAGAGTATTAGTATTTCTACTGCAGAGTATTAGTACTTCTACTGCAGAGTATTAGTACTTCTACTGTAGCAGAGTATTTCTACTGTAGAGTATTAGTACTTCTACTGTAGAGTATTAGTACTTCTACTGTAGCAGAGTACTTCTACTGTAGAGCATTAGTACTTCTACTGTAGAGCATTAGTACTTCTACTTTAGCAGAGTATTTCTACTGTAGAGTATTAGTACTTCTACTGTAGAGTATTAGTACTTCTACTGTAGCAAAGTACTTCTACTGTAGAGTATTAGTACTTCTACTGTAGCAGAGTACTTCTACTGTAGAGTATTAGTATTTCTACTGTAGAGTATTAGTACTTCTACTGTAGAGTATGAGTATTTCTACTGTAGAGTATTAGTACTTCTACTGTAGAGTATTAGTACTTCTACTGTAGAGTATGAGTATTTCTACTGTAGAGTATCAGTACTTCTACTGTTGCAGAGTATTTCTACTGTAGAGTATTAGTACTTCTACTGTAGAGCATTAGTACTTCTACTGTAGCAGAGTACTTCTACTGTAGAGTATTAGTACTTCTACTGTAGCAGAGTACTTCTGCTGTAGAGCATTAGTACTTCTACTGTAGCAGAGTATTTCTACTGTAGAGTATTAGTACTTCTACTGTAGCAGAGTATTTCTACTGTAGAGCATTAGTATTTCTACTGTAGAGTATTAGTACTTCTACTGTAGAGTATTAGTACTTCTACTGTAGCAGAGTATTTCTACTGTAGAGCATTAGTATTTCTACTGTAGAGCATTAGTACTTCTACTGTAGAGCATTAGTACTTCTCCTGTAGAGTATTAGTACTTCTACTGTAGAGCATTAGTACTTCTCCTGTAGAGTATTAGTACTTCTACTGTAGAGCATTAGTATTTCTACTGTAGAGTATTAGTACTTCTACTGTAGCAGAGTATTTCTACTGTAGAGTATTAGTACTTCTACTGTAGAGCACTAGTACTTCTACTGTAGAGTATTAGTACTTCTACTGTAGAGCATTAGTATTTCTACTGTAGAGTATTAGTACTTCTACTGTAGCAGAGTATTTCTACTGTAGAGTATTAGTACTTCTACTGTAGAGTATTAGTATTTCTACTGTAGAGCATTAGTACTTCTACTGTAGAAGAGTATTTCTACTGTAGAGCATTAGTACTTCTACTGTAGAGTATTAGTACTTCTACTGTAGCAGAGTATTTCTACTGTTGAGCATTAGTACTTCTACTGTAGAGTATTAGTATTTCTACTGTAGAGCATTAGTACTTCTACTGTAGCAGAGTATTTCTACTGTAGAGTATTAGTATTTCTACTGTAGAGTATTAGTACTTCTACTGTAGAGTATTTGTATTTCTACTGTAGAGCGTTAGTACTTCTACTGTAGAGTATTAGTATTTCTACTGTAGAGTATTAGTACTTCTACTGTAGAGTATTAGTATTTCTACTGTAGAGCATTAGTACTTCTACTGTAGAGCATTAGTACTTCTACTGTAGCAGAGTATTTCTACTGTAGAGTATTAGTATTTCTACTGTAGAGCATTAGTACTTCTACTGTAGAGTATTAGTATTTCTACTGTAGAGCATTAGTACTTCTACTGTAGAGCATTAGTACTTCTACTGTAGCAGAGTATTTCTACTGTAGAGTATTAGTACTTCTACTGTAGAGCATTAGTACTTCTACTGTAGAGTTTTAGTACTTCTACTGTAGCAGAGTACTTCTACTGTAGAGTATTAGTACTTCTACTGTAGCAGAGTATTTCTACTGTAGAGCATTAGTATTTCTACTGTAGAGTATTAGTTTTTCTACTGTAGAGTATTAGTACTTCTACTGCAGAGTATTAGTACTTCTACTGCAGAGCATTAGTACTTCTACTGTAGCAGAGTATTTCTACTGTAGAGCATTAGTATTTCTACTGTAGAGTATTAGTATTTCTACTGCAGAGTATTAGTACTTCTACTGCAGAGTATTAGTATTTCTACTGCAGAGTATTAGTACTTCTACTGCAGAGTATTAGTACTTCTACTGTAGAGCTTTAGTACTTCTACTGTAGCAGAGTATTTCTACTGTAGAGCATTAGTATTTCTACTGTAGAGTATTAGTATTTCTACTGCAGAGTATTAGTACTTCTACTGTAGCAGAGTATTTCTACTGTAGAGTATTAGTACTTCTACTGTAGAGTATTAGTACTTCTACTGTAGCAGAGTACTTCTACTGTAGAGCATTAGTACTTCTACTTTAGCAGAGTATTTCTACTGTAGAGTATTAGTACTTCTACTGTAGAGTATTAGTACTTCTACTGTAGCAAAGTACTTCTACTGTAGAGTATTAGTACTTCTACTGTAGCAGAGTACTTCTACTGTAGAGCATTAGTACTTCTACTGTAGAGCATTAGTACTTCTATTGTAGCAGAGTATTTCTACTGTAGAGTATTAGTATTTCTACTGTAGAGTATTAGTACTTCTACTGTAGAGTATGAGTATTTCTACTGTAGAGTATTAGTACTTCTACTGTAGAGTATTAGTACTTCTACTGTAGAGTATGAGTATTTCTACTGTAGAGTATCAGTACTTCTACTGTTGCAGAGTATTTCTACTGTAGAGTATTAGTACTTCTACTGTAGAGCATTAGTACTTCTACTGTAGCAGAGTACTTCTACTGTAGAGTATTAGTACTTCTACTGTAGCAGAGTACTTCTGCTGTAGAGTATTAGTACTTCTACTGTAGCAGAGTATTTCTACTGTAGAGCATTAGTATTTCTACTGTAGAGTATTAGTACTTCTACTGTAGAGTATTAGTACTTCTACTGTAGCAGAGTATTTCTACTGTAGAGCATTAGTATTTCTACTGTAGAGTATTAGTACTTCTACTGTAGAGCATTAGTACTTCTACTGTAGAGCATTAGTACTTCTCCTGTAGAGTATTAGTACTTCTACTGTAGAGCATTAGTATTTCTACTGTAGAGTATTAGTACTTCTACTGTAGCAGAGTATTTCTACTGTAGAGTATTAGTACTTCTACTGTAGAGCACTAGTACTTCTACTGTAGAGTATTAGTACTTCTACTGTAGAGCATTAGTATTTCTACTGTAGAGTATTAGTACTTCTACTGTAGCAGAGTATTTCTACTGTAGAGTATTAGTACTTCTACTGTAGAGTATTAGTATTTCTACTGTAGAGCATTAGTACTTCTACTGTAGAAGAGTATTTCTACTGTAGAGCATTAGTACTTCTACTGTAGAGTATTAGTACTTCTACTGTAGCAGAGTATTTCTACTGTTGAGCATTAGTACTTCTACTGTAGAGTATTAGTATTTCTACTGTAGAGCATTAGTACTTCTACTGTAGCAGAGTATTTCTACTGTAGAGTATTAGTATTTCTACTGTAGAGCATTAGTATTTCTACTGTAGTGTATTAGTACTTCTACTGTAGAGCATTAGTACTTCTACTGTAGAGTATTAGTATTTCTACTGTAGAGTATTAGTACTTCTACTGTAGAGTATTTGTATTTCTACTGTAGAGCATTAGTACTTCTACTGTAGCAGAGTATTTCTACTGTAGAGTATTAGTAGTTCTACTGTAGAGCATTAGTACTTCTACTGTAGAATTTTAGTACTTCTACTGTAGCAGAGTATTTCTACTGTAGAGTATTAGTACTTCTACTGTAGCAGAATATTTCTACTGTAGAGTATTAGTACTTCTACTGTAGAGCATTAGTACTTCTACTGTAGAGTATTAGTACTTCTACTGTAGAGTATTTGTATTTCTACTGTAGAGTATTAGTACTGCTACTGTAGCAGAGTATTTCTACTGTAGAGTATTAGTACTTCTACTGTAGAGCATTAGTACTTCTACTGTAGAGTATTAGTACTTCTACTGTAGAGTATTTGTATTTCTACTGTAGAGTATTAGTACTTCTACTGTAGTAGAGTATTTCTACTGTAGAGTATTAGTACTGTAGAGTATTAGTACTTCTACTGTAGAGCATTAGTACTTCTACTGTAGAGTTTTAGTACTTCTACTGTAGCAGAGTATTTCTACTGTAGAGTATTTCTACTGTAGAGTATTAGTACTTCTACTGTAGAGTATTAGTACTTCTACTGTAGAGCATTAGTACTTCTACTGTAGAGTTTTAGTACTTCTACTGTAGCAGAGTATTTCTACTGTAGAGTATTAGTACTTCTACTGTAGAGTATTAGTACTTCTACTGTAGCAGAGTATTTCTACTGTAGAGCATTAGTACTTCTACTGTAGAGTATTAGTACTTCTACTGTAGAGTATTAGTATTTCTACTGTAGAGTATTAGTACTTCTACTGTAGCAGAGTATTTCTACTGTAGAGTATTAGTACTTCTACTATAGAGCATTAGTACTTCTACTGTAGAGTATTAGTACTTCTACTGTAGAGTATTTGTATTTCTACTGTAGAGTATTAGTACTTCTACTGTAGAGCATTAGTACTTCTACTGTAGAGTTTTAGTACTTCTACTGTAGCAGAGTATTTCTACTGTAGAGTATTAGTACTTCTACTGTAGAGCATTAGTACTTCTACTGTAGCACAGTGCTCCTCATTCAGTCTCTCTCTTGTTCCAATATAAAATAAAAAATAAAACAAAAGACAGTCACTAAGAGAGCAATGGGACATCTTGATGTAGCTTTTCAAAATAAAAGCACTGTAAAATCTCAGATATTCACTGTGACACCTGGGCTTAGTCCGAGGACATCTAGTGGACGGATGTCAAAGGGTTTGATTTGGGAAACTAGATACGTGTCTGGAGCGGGAGAAACGTTGAAGAGGTTCATCCAGCACCAGGTCCAGATGTGAAGCAGGACTCTCTGGACACACGTGACGGTCTTCGTAACAAACAGGAAGCACTCTTTAGCCTTCAGCTCTCATCACATCAGGGAAGCTTCTGACTCACAAACACACTCGAGATGAACTTCAGCAGCTGCTGGAGAAAGTAAAGTCAGTAGAAACACAGTAGAACACAGAGAAAGCACTTCGGACAGATTAGTGACAGACAGGAAACGCCCCGGTTAGTGAGGAACATCACTCACTTCTTTCTGCTGCTTCAGAGGAGACAGAGACAGACAGACAGACAGACAGACAGACAAAGAGAGACAGAGAGAGAGAGAGAGACAGAGACACAGACAGACAGACAGAGAAAAAGAGAGAGACAGAGAGAGAGAGAGAGACAGAGAGAGAGACAGAGACACAGACAGACAGACAGAGAAAAAGAGAGAGAGAGAGAGAGAGAGAGAGAGAGAGAGAGAGAGAGAGAGAGAGAGAGAGAGAGAGAGAGAGAGACTTCCTTCAGGTGAGACCTCTGCTGGCTGACATCACTCACAGCTGAAAACACTGATTCGTCTCAAACTAATTATTTTATTCACACGTTAACATCTTGGTGTTGTTTTCTGAAATCATCTTACAAGATAAAACATCAATAAACATCGTGTCGGTCTCATCAGTGATCTCAACCATCAGATAGTCTTCAATGAAACAACATCAAGAGATTTAACAAAGTATCAATACACCTGATAACCATTGGATCTGATTATAGTATATATATAATAGTTATATATCATAGTATACATATATCCTTCACCAGCTGCTCCTTTAGACTAAAACACATTTTATATCTTATAGATTTATATTTATCATGTTTGTGTCTCAGCTCTGCACTTCCTGTACGACGGGCTTCAAAATAAAAGACTGCAGGATTTATGGACAGAAACTTGCGTCTGTTACTACAGTAAAAGTACTAATACTACAGTGTAGAAATACTCTGTGACAAGTAAAAGTCCTGCATTCAAAAAGCTGCATAGCTGATATTACAAAAGCATCAAAATATACGTTAAACGTTCTTTTATTTAACACAAACTAATAATCAACTTTGTTCTGATAAAAACTGTAAATGTAAACCGTTTAAATAAAGCTTTGAGCTTCAAATGGTTGATAGATTTATTTATTTCTGATTTCATTCAAATGATTAAACATTTGACTAATGAACACATATACACATTGTTACACATCGTATCACAGCTGATCAGTAACTGACCAATAACTAATCAGTAACTGACCAATAACTGACCAGCACAGACTGCAGCTGCTTTAATCCACCACATGCTAACATTAGCTTTCATATTAGCATTCAGTTACGTTAGTCAGTAACGTCATTGTTCACCCATCGGTGGTTCTAAGGAGAACTCCACCACAACTTCTATTGAGGGACCACCTGGAACCAGAGAACTCAAGAGTCCACATCTAGAACCTGAACCAGGGTTCTACAGCTCGGAGATTAAGTAAAAGTATAACCCAGAGAAATGTTTTAGATCTCAATGACAGTAGGAGTCAGAGCTGGTCCTAGTTTACTCAGTGAGCAGGTTCTAGAAGACAGACACTCGGGTTCCACTGATTCCTGTCGCTCTCTGAAAGCTCACAGTGGAACAATGGCTGACGGGTGAAGATCACCTGAAGCATTCCTACCAGCTGTCGACTGTATCGTATCTTTTCCAGTAAAGATCACATGAAACGTGTTCTCTGTTTACGTGACGTAGCGTCTTGTTGTTACGACTCTGATCTGTTCATATAGGTTCTCCTGTAGAATGTATTGACAGCCCTGTTCCTCTTAATGAAGGCTTTAGACTCAGTTCTACAACAGCTGTTACAACTCAAAAGTTTATAAATTCTGTGTGATGGTTCCACGAGGTTCTATGAACCATGAGGAGAACCCTAGATAATCAAAGTTCTGGTGGGCAGGTCGGTAAAGGATGGTGGCTCAAAGAAAAGGTGTATTCAGGGAGTGGATGATATTTGAGATACATGTGAGGGTGATGGGTCAGAAACCATCACAGGGTTCTAGAAAGGCATTCCTCCAGAGATCTGGCGGGCCACCTGCTCCTCCGGGCTCTCCTCCTTGTCCTTCCTCTCCTGGTTCCAGTCCTTCAGACCCTCCGGCAGCGTGGTGTCCTCGTCCATGCCTCCGGTTCCCTCCACAAAGTCCTCGTACGTCGACTTCTCTACGAACGGACGTTTTCCCAGCAGCTCCACCATGTCGCTCTTATCCAGAACCTCCTTCTCCAGCAGCCGCAGCGCCACCTGCAGGACGACATGGGAACACAGAGAACAGGGTCAGAACCCTGATCTGGAGGGAAGGCTTCTACCAGTCGGTGCTGGTTCCATCAGTTGGAGAATGACCTAGAACCCTCCTTGTCTGGGTTCTACCTGCCCCCTTTCTCTCACATGTATGTAGAACAAAGAACAGCATTGGAACTATCTCGGTACCTTCTCCACCTCGGGCCTCTTGTCACTCAGCAGTCGGTGGGTTCTCTGGTGTGCCTCGGCAATGAGAATTCGAACCTCGGTGTCGATGAGACGAGCCGTGGCTTCGCTGTACGGCTTCTCCAGAACCATCTCACCCTGTCGGGGGAGGTCGAAGGACACTTGACCCACCTTCGCATTCATCCCGAACTGAACGATCTGCAGCAGAAACCAGGAGGTCAGACAGGAACAACTATTCTATCTAATGAAGGTTCTACAAAGAGCTTCTTCTGTGGCGCTGTGAAGGAGAGAAACCAGAGCTGCTTCCTTCTGCTGCTCAACTAATCAACATGCTTCAGCAGAAACAATTCATGACCTCTGTGTGACCCCTGTGTGACCTCTGACCTGTGAGTAGATGTCTCTGTGTGACCTCAGTGTGACCTCTCACCTGTGCGTAGGCGCTCTGCGTGACCTTCCGGAGGTCGTCCTGAGCTCCGGTGGTGATCCGTCCGAAGAAGATCTCCTCGGAGACTCGGCCTCCCAGAGTCATACACATGCGGTCCAGCAGCTGCTCCTTGGTGTACAGGTACTGCTCTTTGGGGAGGTACTGAGCGTAACCCAGACCCTTCCCTCTGGGGATGATGGACACCTGCACAGGTAACAACATGCGCTGTCACACACACACACGACAAGCTATCAAACACTCACCCGCTTTCTCCACAGCAGCTGAGGCTCATGGGTATTACAGTAGCATTCCGCCATGGCAAATTCCTTGTAGGTGAAAACTTTCTTGGCAATAAATGGTTCTGATTCTGATGATATCATGAACCTGTATGAGGAGGAAGAAGAGGAAGCGTGACCTTCAGCAGAGGGTCGGCGTGCTCCAGGAACCATCCTGCCACGGCGTGACCGGCCTCGTGATACGCCACCGTCTTCTTCTCCTCCGGCTGCAGGACCTGAGTCTTCTTCTCCAGACCTGCAACACAGCCATGGTCACCGACGGGACTCCTTCAGAACGTGACGCTTTCTGATCGTGAACCACCAGAGTGTAAATAAAGTTTTACCATGAACCACCAGAGTGTAAATAAAGTTTTACCGTTAACTACCAGAGTGTAAATAAACTTTTACCATTAACCACCAGAGTGTAAATAAAGTTTTACCGTTAACCACCAGAGTGTAAATAAAGTTTTACCGTTAACCACCAGAGTGTAAATAAAGTTTTACCGTTAACCACCAGAGTGTAAATAAGGTTTTACCGTTAACCACCAGAGTGTAAATAAAGTTTTACCGTTAACCATCAGAGTGTAAATAAAGTTTTCCTGATGATGATTCCTAACGTTAGCTCTTGCGGTGAGCTAACGTTAGCTCTTGCGGTGAGCTAACGTTAGCTCGTGCGGTGAGCTAACGTTAGCTCGTGGGGTGAGCTAACGTTAGCTCGTGGGGTGAGCTAACGTTAGTTCAGCTCTCACCTCCGATCACTCTCTCGATGGCCTGCTCAAAGTGCTTCTGGTTGATGGCGTCTGAAAGGTGGCGAGCGGCGATCAGCGCCGCCTCGTTGCAGACGTTGGCGATGTCGGCACCTGACAGACAGAGAGCAGGGAGAGGAAACCCAGTGAGACCGAGGGAGACGGCGGTTTGATGGAAAGGTGACATCACGCGGTGTGTTTACCTGAGAATCCAGGTGTGAGGGCGGCCATCTTCCTGGCCAGAGCGTCTTTGTCCAAGTCCACCTCCAGCTTCAGAGGGCGCAGGTGGACTTTAAAGATGGACGCTCGGCCTTTGATATCAGGAGGACCTGAGACACAGAGACAAAGCACTGATAGAGTTGTTATTGTTCTAGGAATCACGGGTCACACTCAGATAGCCAATCGTTCCTCACCGATGTAGATCTGTCTGTCGAAGCGTCCGGGTCTCATCAGGGCCGGGTCCAGGATGTCGGGTCTGTTGGTTCCTGCTAGAACCACGACGTTGGTCGCCGTGTTGAACCCTAAAGCACAGAGAAGAGTGAGACCTAAAGGTCTGTGAGACGAGGATGATGTACAGATGATGATGGTTTATCTAAAGACGAGCCATGTGTAGATACACACACAGACCAGGAGAGGTCGCTGCACAGAAACCTGCAGGTGTGTATCAGGTCCGCCAGAGTAGTTGTCTGATATACAACTTCATGACATGTTTTTCTCTTGGGCACTTATTTAATATTAGAGACCTGTCAATCACTGTGTAGCCCCGCCCCTAAAGCATCCCCTCTTTATGGTGTGTTTGACTCTAAATGGAGCATAATGTACTAAATGAACATCATGCTGTATTGAAGAAGACTGTAAACTAGAGATTGAGACCATAAACTCATGTTTACAATGTTTACTGAGGGAATAAATCAAGAGAGAAGTAGAGTCATTTTAGACTAGACTTCTATACAACCAGAGGAGTCGCCCCCTGGTGGAAACTAGAGGGCCAATCGGCACCTGGGGGCGGGACTAACGAGGCCTAAATTCAACGGTCGTCACCCACCGTCCATCTCCACCAGCAGCTGGTTCAGCGTGTTCTCCTGCTCGCTTTGTCCTCCGAAGTTTCCTCGTCCTCGCTTCCGTCCCACGGCGTCGATCTCGTCGATGAAGAGGATGCAGGGAGCGTTCTTCCTCGCCATGACGAACAGATCTCTGACCTGCACAGGAAGTGACATTGGGATTAGGTCAAAGGTCAACCCGCCACAGCTGAATGTGTTTAAATTTAGGCTACAACCACACTGATACGTTTAAAACCAAAACGATCACAGCGTTTTCTAAATGATCTCCATCCAGGCTAACAAGCCTGAACACAAACTGACTCTCTACGTACACGGAGCTTGATGGTGCCGCTGTCAACAGGAAGTAGATTGGTTGCTTAGTTACAGAAAATACAACAGATTACTATAGTAGTCTTAAATAGTGAAAGGTTGTGTTTGATACTTAAGATCTTCCTCTATAAACTCAAACAGACACATTTACGCTTCAGGTCTTTATCTCTCTCAAAACAAATTTCCCTTTAGGACAGGGCGCGCACGCACACGCACACGCACACACACACACACACACACACACACACACACACACACACACACACACGGATCAATAAATGTGGTCATCACACGTCACTCGTAGTTCTGCTGGAGGCTAAAGTCTGTCATACTGGAGAACATTTATACTTTTGTTCCTTTATAGTTTCTGTGTGAACGTCACAATAGTTACAAAAAATAAGCATTAATAAAAAAAAGGGAAGTCCTCCGCTTTGTGTCCGTTTCTCCTCAAAGCCTCAAACCGTGACTTCAGATGTCTCTGTAGGTCTGATACCTCCACTGGACACACCGCTCACTAATCGCTCACTAATTGCTCACTAATTGCTCACCAATCCAATAACAGCTGCTTCCTCCTCAAACTTTAAATGAAAAACAGCTGCTAGTAAAGACAACAAGGTCAGCAACGCCTGTCATCAGTTCTCCATGTTGAATTGACCTGGTAATCCACCGATAATCAAGGCTGTTGTTGTTTGTGATTTTCCGGGAAAGGGTCACGTGACTTAAAATAAAATAATGATTAATAAAAACAATAGAGACAGTTAAACAGTGTGTGTGTGTGTGTGTGTGTGTGTGTGTGTGTGTGTGTGTGTGTGTGTGTGTGTGTGTGCGCGCGCGTGTTCCTCACCCTGGCGGGGCCGACGCCCACAAACATCTCCAGGAACTCAGAGCCGTTGACGGTAATAAACGGTACATTGGCCTCACCGGCCGTTGCTTTGGCCAGAAGAGTCTTTCCTGTTCCTGGAGGACCCGTCAAGATGGCTCCCTACACACATGATAAACAATCATTAACTTCTGAACCATCTCCTTACAGGTCCCGGTCCCACCTTAGAGGTCTCGGTGCCACCTTAGAGGTCCTGGTCCCACCCGGCCTCACCTTAGAGGTCTCTCATCTTAGAAGTCCCGGTCCCAAGTTCCACCCAGCTTCACCTTAGTGGTCCCGCCCTCACCTTGTGGATCTAGACCCCGCCCTCACCTTGGGGATTTTGGCACCCAGGTCCTCGTATTGTTTGGGGTTCTTCAGGAAGTTGACAAACTCCATGATCTCCAGCTTGGCCTCCTCGCAGCCCGCCACGTCTTTGAACTTCACATCGATCTCGTCCTTCAGTATCTTCGCTGTCGTCTCGCTGACGCTGAACAACCCGCCCATCCCCCGGCCGGGACGCCCCGACCCCGCCGGGCCCCGCCGCAGCATGAACAGCAGGAAGCCAATGATGAGCACCGTGGGGAGCATGCTCAGTAGGAAGGTGCTGAGGAGGAAGGAAACAGAGTGGAAACCTTAAACCGGTTTAAACCAGCGCTGTGTGGTGAATCTAACGTTCCTCACCCATCACTCTCGGTGGAATAAACCACCGGCAGTCTGTTCTCTCCCTCGATGCCGAGCTCGTACTGAGCCGTCTCCAGATTCCTCTCAAACGTGTCCACACTGCCAATGTTGAACCACACATACTGCTGAAAGAGACAAAAACAGACTGAACCTCCTGCTTCCTGTTTCATACAGCCGCCAGTAGATGACTGGTTGGTCAGTTGGTGAGTTCAAGCCCTCTGTTTTTGATTCTCTTATGGAATCTGACTGCATCCTTGAAACTCGGATGGAAGGTAGCGATAATTTAAACATGGACTGAGTCTACATCTGACATCTGGAACCTTGTTATTGTCTGGTGAGGCTGAACGGGCTCGGACGTTAACTTCATGAATGTGTTTGATATGACTCTGACTGTCAAACTGCTACATAAGGAAATGACCCCGGGAGTAAGTAAAATAAAAAGACTATATAAAACATATATATAAAAATAATAAATAACGTAGTAACTCACCCCGTCCACCGGCGTCTTCCCCGGAGAGAAGACCACTTTAACATAACGCTTGTTGACCACCTCTAACCGGTCCACCTGGTGAACCAAACAAACATCTGCTGTTACATAGGAATGTACTTTCTAAAAAGATCTGAGTTATGGCCCTATAAACAAGTTTTAAAAATGTGTTAACGCAGCAGAATAACTCAGATTAACAAGATTCAGCAGAACGTCAGGTTAAAAGAAAAGACATTAACTGAGATTAACCAAAAATCAATTCAGATTTAGAGGTTTCTAAACAAACTGGTTTATAGATTAAGATAAACCAAAGTCATGTTCCTTCTATCAGGTTAACAGACTCAAATGTAGCTGAGCAGGTCAGAGTGGGACAATAGAGTGACTTTATAGAGATCAGATGATTAAAGTGTCTTCACCACTGCTTTGGACAGGTAGTTGTTGACAAAGTCCTTCCAGGTGACCTCTCGTCCTCCGTCCCTAAAGAAGAAAAAATAGGTGACGGTGGTCCAGAACGCTGCTCCGCTCAAGAAGTACATCCGAAACTCTTTATCATCCCAGGGAACATCCCCCTGAAACAGACACAACCTGACATGAGCTTCACACCACCAGGTGAGCACAGGTGAGAGCTGAGAGGCACCTCAACAGGTGAAGCCAGAGTCACACTGACCTTCTGCAGACGGCTGTACCAGTGGGACTCCTCCTTACGGCCTCCTCGTTTTCCATCTCCTCCTCCAGATCCTCCTCCTCCTCCTCCTCCTCCTCCTCCTCCTCCTCCTGCCGCCTTCCCAGAAGATCTCTGAGCGTTGGCAGGTTTGGCCTCTGAGAAAAGACAAAGAAACAAACAACAATCAAACAGTAAACAGTCTGGAGTAAAAATTGGTAGTCGTGGGTAGACGTGGGTAGTCGTGGGTAGTCTGGGGTAGTCGTGGGTAGTCGTGGGTAGTCGTGGGTAGTCGTGGGTAGACGTGGGTAGTCGTGGGTAGTCGTGGGTAGTCGTGGGTAGTCTGGGGTAGACGTGGGTAGTCGTGGGTAGTCGTGGGTAGTCGTGGGTAGACGTGGGTAGACGTGGGTAGTCGTGGGGTAGTCGTGGGTAGACGTGGGTAGACGTGGGTAGTCGTGGGTAGACGTGGGTAGTCGTGGGTAGTCGTGGGTAGACGTGGGTAGACGTGGGTAGACGTGGGGTAGTCGTGGGGTAGACGTGGGGTAGTCGTGGGGTAGTCGTGGGGTAGTCGTGGGTAGACGTGGGTAGACGTGGGTAGACGTGGGGTAGTCGTGGGTAGTAGTGGGGTAGACGTGGGGTAGACGTGGGTAGTCGTGGGTAGACGTGGGTAGTCGTGGGTAGACGTGGGGTAGACGTGGGGTAGACGTGGGTAGACGTGGGTAGTCGTGGGTAGACGTGGGGTAGACGTGGGTAGTCGTGGGTAGTCGTGGGGTAGACGTGGGGTAGACGTGGGTAGTCGTGGGTAGTCGTGGGTAGACGTGGGTAGTCGTGGGTAGTCGTGGGTAGACGTGGGGTAGACGTGGGTAGTCGTGGGTAGTCGTGGGGTAGTCGTGGGTAGTCGTGGGTAGACGTGGGTAGTCGTGGGTAGTCGTGGGTAGACGTGGGTAGACGTGGGGTAGACGTGGGTAGTCGTGGGTAGTCGTGGGGTAGTCGTGGGTAGTCGTGGGTAGACGTGGGTAGACGTGGGTAGTCGTGGGTAGTCGTGGGTAGACGTGGGGTAGACGTGGGGTAGTCGTGGGTAGTCGTGGGTAGTCGTGGGTAGACGTGGGTAGACGTGGGTAGACGTGGGGTAGACGTGGGTAGTCGTGGGTAGTCTTGGGTAGTCTTGGGTAGACGTGGGGTAGACGTGGGTAGTCGTGGGTAGTCGTGGGTAGACGTGGGTAGACGTGGGTAGTCGTGGGTAGTCGTGGGTAGACGTGGGGTAGACGTGGGTAGTCGTGGGTAGTCGTGGGTAGACGTGGGGTAGACGTGGGTAGTCGTGGGTAGTCTTGGGTAGTCTTGGGTAGTCTTGGGTAGTCGTGGGTAGTCGTGGGTAGATGTTTCTACCTTTGGTTGCTGCTTCGGCTTCACTGTTTTTTGGAGTTTTCTGACTTCCTGGAAAATATTTCTCAAAACCTGAAAAACAACAACAAAACATCACTGTGATGAAAACAAACAAGCTTGTACTTCTATACTTGTGAGGACCCTCAGGACCTCAACCATCACAACTAAATGTTTAACTCTGAACTTGAGTCTAACTCTAAACCCAGGTCTGAACCGTCAGGCCAAAATGTCCTCCCAAGATCTGAAATTCAACCTGGTCCTCACAATAATATATAACACACACACACACACACACACACACACACACACACACACACACACACACACACACACACACACACACACACACACACACACACACACACACCTTTAGGTGGTCTGGAGCTCAGCCTCCTGTAAACTCCCAGCAGGTCACTCAGCAGGCTCCGCCCCCTCTCCTCCTGTCCCGCAGCGGTCGAACACGTCACCTGACAAACAGGAAGTAGACGTAACAGAGTTTAAATAAGCTGAGTGGCTGTGAGGAGACATCTTTATGTGACATCAGGTCTGACTTCAACACTATTTATTTCACAAACATTCATCTAAACACTGTTGTTGTTAAAGTACTGGAGACGTGATCAGGCATCAATGATCAATACTTAGTGTCAGTCTAAACGTTACAGTGATCATTCTTTAGTTCACATGAAGCTTTATTCATATATTCAAAGAAAGCTCAGCAGAGGATGTACTTCCTGATGCAGCTGAAGAAATTCGACCTGCCAAAGACAATGATGGTGCACTTCTACAACGCCATCATTGAGTTCATCCTCTGCTCCTCCATCACAGTCTGTTATGCTGCAGCCACTGCCAAGGGCAGACTGCAGCGCATCATTGGCTCTGTGAGAGGGTGATTGGCTGCAATCTGCCGTCCCTCCAGGACTTGTTCGCTTCAAGGACCCTGAAGCGAACAAGAAGGATTGTAGCCGACCCCTCTCACCCTTCCATCTGTCAGGAGGCTGAGGTCCATCAGGACCAAGACCTCCATCAGGACCAAGACCTCTATCAGGACCAAGACCTCCATCAGGACCAAGACCTCCATCAGGACCAAGACCTCCATCAGGACCAAGACCTCACGCCACATCAACAGTTTCTTCAGTCTTCATTAACAGAGTCCGGGTCCTCCCTGACTGACATCCTTCATGTTCAAACACACTTCACATCTCATCAGTTATCTCTTCATCTACTTTATTCAGATTCTATTGACATTTTAATGTTTCTATTTCTTGCACTATGTGCACTCCTTCTTCTCCTCCTCCTTCTTTTTCCTTCTTCTCCTCCTTCTACTTCTTCTCCTTCTTCTACTTCTCCTCCATCTACTTCTCCTCCTCCTCCTCCACCTTCTACTTCTTCTCCTTCTCCTCCTACTTCTCCTCCTCCTCCGTCCATAAAGAGCAGATCAGAAGCATCACTTGTCTGTTTTAATGAAGGTTACTGAACGTTACGTGAGTCAGTGACGTAACACAGGCGACTCTTAGCTGACGTTATTAAACACCTGCGTGCCGCTGTCCCCGTTAGCACAGTTAGCATGTTAGCACAGATCTGCACCTACCTGTCGGACCGGAGCGCTGGACCCCAGCAGCAGCCGGAAGCTGCTCGTGCAGCCGGCGGACAGCCGCAGGTATCGGTGAGCCATCCTCACCGGAGAGACGGACAGACCTCTAGACACGAGTCAAGAGCAATGTTAGTGTTCCGTAACCGATGTGCTCCGCCATCTTTACTCTACGCTCCTCCTCCTTCTTCTTCTCTTGGTTTAATAGCGGCTGACGAACAGCTTTCGGGTGTATTATCGCCACCCGGTGACGCGGAGTGAGGAGTAAAGATACAAAACAAAGAGAATACAATAATTAAACAGACCAGAGGAAACATAATATATATGATATGTATGTATATAAATGATAAATATAAACCTGAACCAGCCCTAACTATAAACCTGAACCAGCCCTAACTATAAACCTGAACCAGCCCTAACTATAAACCTGAACCAGCCCTAACTATGAACCTGAACCAGCCCTAACTATAGACCTGAACCAGCCCTAACTATAGACCTGAACCAGCCCTAACTATAAACCTGAACCAGCCCTAACTATAAACCTGAACCAGCCCTAACTATAAACCTGAACCAGCCCTAACTATAGACCTGAACCAGCCCTAACTATAAACCTGAACCAGCCCTAACTATAAACCTGAACCAGCCCTAACTATAGACCTGAACCAGCCCTAACTATAAACCTGAACCAGCCCTAACTATAAACCTGAACCAGCCCTAACTATGAACCTGAACCAGCCCTAACTATAGACCTGAACCAGCTCTAACTATAAACCTGAACCAGCCCTAACTATAAACCTGAACCAGCCCTAACTATGAACCTGAACCAGCCCTAACTATAAACCTGAACCAGCCCTAACTATAAACCTGAACCAGCCCTAACTATAAACCTGAACCAGCCCTAACTATAAACCTGAACCAGCCCTAACTATAAACCTGAACCAGTCCTAACTATAAACCTATTTTCTTAGAACTGCATAGTTCTGGATCGCCTGTAGAGTTTTATTAAGAGACTTGTTAGAGCAGCCTGATGATAATAAATCACAGTGATCTAGTCTAGAGGTAATGAACTCATCTCTTTGAGACAGAATGTACTTGATGTTTTAAATGTCACGTCACTCTTACTGCTGTCATGTTCCACACCAGATGCAGAATGTACAGTAATACACAGGCAATAACAATAGAAAACAACAATAATAATACAATAGTATCATAATTAAACTTAATTTACTGTGATATAATGAAATGTTCGTCCTGAGAATAGCAGCCTGTATTAATATGTGATAATTAATATATAATAATAACTATACATAATAATAATAATAAATATAAATATATATACAGTATATATAAATCACAAAATGGAGGTCTACGGATGAACTGTGGAGGGCAGCAACACGCCGTTGCAGCGTCTAGTCTGCCGCAGATTGAGCTCAACGAGAAGAAGCAGAAGAAGAAAAAGAAGCAGCAGAAGAAGAAGTGTGGCGGAATGAAGCGGCTGACCGCTGACTGTGTTTCTCTCAGCGGCCTCAGGTGTTTCAGCAGAGCGGAGCTGCCGGTGTGACTGAGCTATGAGGTAAACACGGGTAAACCAGGTTAACCGGGGTTATAACCGGAGTAGTTACCCGGTTAATAACCAGGTTATACGGCTCAGAGAAGGGCACTCTGATGCTAACAGCCTAATGCTAACAGGCTAACAGATCAGCTGGTGGAGGATCGGAGCTGACAGCTAGTTAAGGTTAGCTCACAGTTAGCTAGTTAAGGTTAGCTCACAGTTAGCTAGTTAAGGTTAGCTCACAGTTAGCTAGTTACGGTTAGCTCACAGTTAGCTTGTTTTAGGTTAGTTAAGGTTAGCTTATTTTAGTTAGGGTTAGCTCACAGTTAGCTAGTTACGGTTAGCTCACAGTTAGCTTGTTTTAGGTTAGTTAAGGTTAGCTTATTTTAGTCAGGGTTAGCTCACAGTTAGCTTGTTAAGGTGAGTTCATAGTTGGCCTGTTTTAGGTTAGTTAAGGTTAGCTTGTTTTAGTTAAGGTTAGCTCACAGTTAGTTAGTTAACTTAGTTTAGCCTGTAGCCTCGGTTAGCTTGTGGTAGTTTAGTTTCTCTGCAGCATGTTGTCCCAGTTGTTTTATGGCTTCTGTCGTGTGAATCCTCTGATATGGATATAGCTAGTCGGGCTGCAAACTGCCAAGCTAAGCTAGTAGACGTTTATCAGCTGTTTGATTAGCCAAAGAAGAAATAATCCACCACACAAGAGTCAAATCCAGCAGGACGTCATCAGATCATCACCGGGAGGTTTAATCTGCTAAATAACCCACTAGATGCTAATGCTAGCATGTTGGCCGGGGCTGTGTGCAGCTGTCAGGTTAAGATAGCAGGAGGAAGGACAGGAAGACAGACAGGTGAACAGGAAGACAGACAGGCGAACAGGAAGACAGACAGGAACAGGAAGACAGACAGGCGAACAGAAAGACAGACAGGTGAACAGGAAGACAGACAGGCGAACAGGAAGACTGACAGGTGAACAGAGAGACAGGTGATAAGAGAGACAGGTGAGAAGAGAGACAGGTGAACAGAGAGACAGGTGAACAGGGAGACAGGTGTGTGTGAGTAATTGAGTAATCAATCAACTGATCAAAGAGTAGCTGATTGTGATTCTGGGTATTGATCCAGTTTAAGTCTTGTTTTGAATACGTTTCATTCTGTTAGTGATCTTTAGAGCTGTTGGTCGTCTATTAACGTCTCTCCCCCCCCCCTCTCTACTCTGTAGGAGTGTTATACCTCCATGTGTCCTGCCTATAGGACTATGCAGTGTTTGTCCACTAGGTGGCTCCTCCTCCTGAGCCGAGCTCATCGCCCCCCCCGCCCCGCCTCCCAGTCGGTCAACATGTACACAACCCGCCTCTACAGCAACACGGGGGGAGGAGGAGGGGGAGGAGTCAAACATGGGCGGAGGGCGGGGCTTGAGGCGCCCCCCCCTCCCTACCCTTTGTACCAGGGTCGCCCCGAGGCCCCCCGTGGAGCTCACTTCCACTACCACGCCCACCTGGCTCCGCCTCTCCTGCCCCCCCACTATCAGCACCACGCTCACTTCCACACATATGGAGGCGGAGCTCCAGCTGGAGGAGCCGCCCTCCCCGCCGCCGCCAACAGCAAGAAGAAGACATGGAACTTCATCCACGAGAAGATGAGCTACGACACATTCTTCACCATGAAGCGTCTGATCGAGCGCTCACGGCGTCCCGACGAGGTTCTCCGATGGGTCACCCAGAACCCCTCCAAGGTCTCCCACAACCACTACCCTGTGGCTCTGCAGAAGATCGGTCAGCTGCTACAGGCCACGCCCCCGACACGGGGCAGGGGGGGCGACCCCGAGGCTCCAGGAGGAGGTGACGGACGGAACGTCCTGGAGCATCAGGACTTCCACACGCTTTGTGACGCCATCGTCAACGACTGTGCCAAGTTCGACAACTTCAGCATCGTCAACTGTCTGTACGCCGTCGCCGCGCTCGGTGAGTCTGCCTTTACGTGTGACGTCATCATGTGGTCTGTCTGAGGTGGTCCGATGTGGTCTGTCTGAGGTGATCCGATGTGGTCCGTCTGAAGCGGTCTGAGGTGGTCTGATAGATAATGGTGTTTGTGGTCTCTTCAGGTCTACCCAGTGACTCTCAGGTGGTCCAGGTGTTGGAAGCGGAGTCTCAGTCCAGACTGAACCAGTTCAACCAGAAGGACGTGTCCATGGTGTTCAGCTCCAGCATGAAGCTCCACATGGGCATCCAGCACCCTCTGACCGAGGCATGCCTGGCCGGTCTGGAGAAGAACCTGGAGCGAGAGCGCCACCCGCAGACGCTGTTCCTGCTGCTCTCGTACTACCGACTCAAGTGGCGCTCCTTGCAGCCGCAGGAGCCCGTCGCTGCCACAGGGGACGCTAACACCGCTAACAATAGCAACACGTCTCCAAACCCTGAACAGCTGCTCGCCAACAGGTGAGAGGATGCTGTTCAACCAGCGGTTAACTTGTAGCCTTGTTTAGCTTGTTTTAGGTTAGTTTAGCCTGTAGCCTGGGTTAGCTTGTTTTAAATGAGTTTAGCCTGGGTTAGCTTGTTTTAACTTAGTTTAGCCTGGGTTAGCTTGTTTTAAATGAGTTTAGCCTGGGTTAAACAAAGTCAATTAGTTAGAGGCTGTCGCTGCTACAGGGGGCGCTAACAATAACAACACTCCTCCAATAGATCCATTTCCCTCTAAAGTTACATTAACGACTTCTTGTCTCGGTGTCCTTCAGGAAGATCTTGCGTCTGGTCAAACACACCTTGGCGAGTGTCAGTGGTGTTCGTGACCAGGAGATGGCGCTGTTGGACGAGATGTTGGCGGCGTGCGTTCGGGAGGCGAGCAACAAGAGTCTGGAGTTGATCTTCAGCTCTCACCTGTTCTACCAGAACAGACAGGAGAGGTTCATCAGCAGCCTGGCAGGTGAGGTTTGGTAGAGTTCTTATAACGCCAGGGTTTACACCTGGGTTCACATAAACCTGAACCCCACCTTAAACCTGAACCCCACCTTAAACCTGAGCCCCACCTTAGAACCTGAACCCCACCTTAAACCTGAGCCCCACCTTAGAACCTGAACCCCACCTTAAACCTGAACCCCACCTTAAACCTGAACCCCACTTTAAACCTGAGCCCCACCTTAGAACCTGAACCCCACCTTAAACCTGAACCCCACCTTAAACCTGAACCCCACTTTAAACCTGAGCCCCACCTTAGAACCTGAACCCCACCTTAAACCTGAGCCTCACCTTAAACCTGAACCACACCTTAAACCCGAGCCCCACCTTAAACCTGAACTCCACCATGGAGCACAGCTCTGTGGGACACCCTGTATTGATGACGTGACTTGTTGCTCTCTGACAGAGGAGTTGCCTAAGAAGGTGGACAGCATCACTCCGTACACGATGGCTTTGATTGCCAAATACATCGCCCGCCATCGACTGAGAGAGACTCTGCTGCTCGACACCATTGCAGACTTTCTGGTGAAGAAGGCGGAGTACCTGGACAGTAAGGTGAGGACCGGACAGGCGCTCGTTTGGTTTTTGGTGTTGGCGAACAGGACTGCAGGTGTGTCTGTCTGCGTGTCCTCAGGTGATCCAGAAGCTGGTGTTCCCGTTCAGCAGGATGAGCTACCGTCCGTCCAACGAGGAGCAGTTCTTCTCTCGTTTGGAGGAAGTGGTGGAGCTGAAGGCGCTCAGCTCGCCGCTCGCCACCGTCAACATCCTCATGTCTCTGTTCCAGCTGGGACACTTCCCCGGCCTGGTGCTGCACCGAGTCTTCTCCTCCGCCTTCATCAGCAACGTCACCAGTCAGTACCAAAACAAAACCGGTACAACTCAACCGAGAGAGCCTTTGAGGTAGAAGTCCATGTCTGGTGTTCTCCTGTGTTCCACAGACAGTCCTTACGCTCTGATAGTCCGGCGGTACCTCTCTCTGCTGGATGCTGCTGTGGAGCTGGAGTACCGAGAGTACACCGGACCACGGCTGCAGGACGCCCACAAGGTCCTGATGTTTGACCACGCCCTGACTGCTGATGAGGTCAACCGCAAGTACAGGTAACACACCTGTACACAGGTAGACACTCACCTGTACACAAGTAGACACTCACCTGTACACAAGTAGACACACACCTGTACACAAGTAGACACTCACCTGTACACAAGTAGACACACACCTGTACACAAGTAGACACTCAACTGTACACAAGTAGACACACACCTGTACACAAGTAGACACTCACCTGTACACAAGTAGACACACATCTGTACACAAGTAGACACACACCTGTACACAAGTAGACACTCAACTGTACACAAGTAGACACTCAAGGTGACGGGTATCAGACTTAATGGGGTTCATTTCAGCAGAACTTGACCTGCATCAACAGGAATTATTCTTTCTTGTAATCAAGCGTGTTTGACCAGCCTTGACTGGTTCTGATCACTTCTGACTGGTTCTTGTGGTTCTGATTTTGTCTCCCATCAGTTATAAAGGTCTGGTTGCTGAGGCTCTACGACAGCTGGTTGGAGAACAGAACTACAAACAGGATGAAGTACTGGCCCCAGGATACTACACAGGTACTACACACTGAGTACTACACAGTGAGTACTACACAGTGAGTACTAGTCTCTGCTCTGATGATCTCCTGTCGGTCTCCAGACTTCGTGTTGTGGATGGATTCCTCTGGTCGGGTTCTACCGATCAGAACCGGAGCTGGTCTGGTTCCTCCGTCCTGCGTCGCCGTGGCGACGTCCAAGTCAGCCGATGAAGCGGTTACCGTGGTGACTGCAGAGTTCCAGAAGTTCTCTCCGTTTGCGGTGCTAGAGGGGGAGGAGCTATGTCAGGTGGGCGGAGCCATAGAGACCAGGTCCTTCCTGCCTCACCACAGCACGAGGCCCATGGGGACCAACGGAGGCCCCTACGGGTCCTACTACGTCCCCACAGCTGAGTACTACTCCGGTCTGGTTAAGGACCAGTCTCTGGAGAGCCAGGACAGCTCCACCCTCAGCAGCCCCCCCTCTGACGGGGTCCAGGGACCGGCAGGGTCCACGGCCCCCGACTCACTCTTCCAGTTCTCCATTGGGAAGATCCTGGAGGACGAGGGGGTGACGTACTCTGAGGGTCCCGAGAGAGGACCCCCATCGCCTCAGCTCCACCCCCCCGACACACCCGACACCGACAACCCCCCAACGGACCAGAGACAGATCAGGAGGTCGGTCCAGCTCAGCGGTAAACCTGATGAAATCTGTACCCGGGGGGTCCTGATGTGTAACGCGTCTCTGTGTCTCTACAGGGTCATCATGTCCGTCAACGATAAGTGGCACTACTGCCACAACTCTGAGGTTCTGGTCGGTTCTCGGGCCATGAGGGACCGACACCTGAAGCTGCTGGGATACGTCATCCTGCAGGTCGGTCCACACCGAGTCCTCCTAAAACCTGTTTAGACATAAGAACATTCACAACAACGCTAAAGCCACCACATAGACAGCCTCACAGCTCGACTAACCATCTTTGTGCTAAGCTACGCTACGCTCTCTGCGCTGCAGTGTGTTGACCAGCTGCTGATGTGACTTTTCTTGACCCCTCTCAGTTGCCGTACCACGAGCTGGAGAAGCTGAACGGCATCGAGGAGGTGAAGCAGTACCTGAACAAGAAGCTGCTGGATGTCCCGCTATGACTGTGTGTGTGTGTGTGTGTGTGTGTGTGTGTGTGTGTGTGTGTGTGTGTGTGTGTGTGTGTGTGTGTGTGTGTGTGTGTGTGTGTGTGTGTGTGTGTGTGTGTGTCCTCTGATCAATAACTGATATTTCATCAATGACTCATAAAACTGAATCTGTTGGTCGATGATTTAATGAACCAGTGAATCGTCTTTAATGTGCAGCTCGACTCCAACTCCCATCATGCTTTGCAGGCTGCTTTCTGACCATTTTACAAATGATCAGTTTTCAGATTTAAACCTCAGTTTAGAAGAGAAGAAGGTCATGTGACTTCTACACGATGTTTATTTCACTTACGTTGAATGTTTGTGTGAAGAAACAGAAGATCTGTTTCTAATGTTTGTGTGACGAGTTCACTGAACAATGAGATGTGCAACTTTAATGTTTATGAACGTTTTAATGAACAAACATCTGTCTTTGTTTGGGTGTGGGGGGGGGGGGTGTCCCTTTTTATAGAGTTTGATGAAGATGCATGTGCTGGACTCTGGTTTTTGGGGTGTTTTATAAATCCAGAAGCAGGGGGGGGGTTACCGTGGTAACAGGGTGAGTGTGCCAAAGCTGTGGGGGGGGGGGGTCAGAGGTGAGATTATTTATTAGTGTTTGAGGTTAAAGAAGCTTGTTTATATTCTATAAATCTATTCATTCAAACGTCTAAAACATGTGTCGTGTTTGTTTCAACTCCTTCCCCTGTGGTGATGTCACGGTGTGTTTGGGTACATAATCAGAGCTGACAACAGAAGTGAGAAAAAGTGCATTTATTTGTTAATAATTTTCTCAGGCAGGCAGCTGATTGGAGGCTGAACACTGGCTCCGCCCCTCAGCGGTAACCAATAGGCTCCTCCCCCGCTGTAGCTCCAAAAGAAACATAAAAACTAACTCCTCCCGACAAACGTCCATCAGATAAAAACCAACAAACACGAGTAACAAAACACTCCATCAGGCCATGCCCCCTTCAGAGGGAGGGGCCAGCGCATGACAACCATTCTCATTGGTCCGCCCGGATGATTGGCATGTGAGGAGGCGTGGCCTGCACAGCCTGTCCTCTCCAATGAGGGGAAGGGGTGCGGAGCTAATCCGAGTCCGAGTCACTGGAGTCTTCGGAGGAGCTCTGATCTTCATCGTCATCCTCATCGTTCTGAGGAACAACAACAGTCTTATTAGACGGTTGCCATGGTGATTCTGGGTAGTCATGTTTAATTGACAATAATGTATTTAAATGATTGAAAGTGATCTCTGATTTTTACATTATTGAAATCGAAATCTAATTGAACCGTCCGATACTAGAACCCAGTAATTAACCCTTAATTTGGGTCAAATGAATGCGTTTGTTTTCACCTCATCGTCATCATCACTGTCTGAGCTTCCTGACGTCTCATCGTCTTCATCAGAGTCAGATGAGTCGCTCTTCTCCGTCGAGTCGGACATGTCCTGCTGGAAGACAGAAAGGTGCAGCTTTACAGCAGTGTTGTTGTGTAGCGTCTAGTCAAGTAGCATGATGTCCTGTAGCCATGTAGTGTGTAGTCATGTAGCGTGTAGTGTGTAGTCATGTAGCGTGTAGTCATGTAGCCATGTAGTCATGTAGCGTGTAGTCATGTAGTGTGTAGTCATGTAGCGTGTAGCCATGTAGTGTGTAGTCATGTAGCGTGTAGTCATGTAGCATGTAGTGTGTAGTCATGTAGTGTGTAGTCATGTAGCATGTAGTGTGTAGTCATGTAGCGTGTAGTCATGTAGCGTGTAGTCATGTAGCGTGTAGTGTGTAGTCATGTAGCATGTAGTGTGTAGTCATGTAGCGTGTAGTCATGTAGCGTGTAGTCATGTAGCATGTAGTGTGTAGTCATGTAGTGTGTAGTCATGTAGCATGTAGTGTGTAGTCATGTAGCGTGTAGTCATGTAGCGTGTAGTCATGTAGCGGTGTAGTCATGTAGTCATGTAGCGTGTAGCCATGTAGTGTGTAGTCATGTAGCATGTAGTGTGTAGTCATGTAGTGTGTAGTCATGTAGCGTGTAGTCATGTAGCGTGTAGTCATGTAGCATGTAGTGTGTAGTCATGTAGCATGTAGTGTGTAGTCATGTAGTGTGTAGTCATGTAGCGTGTAGTCATGTAGCGTGTAGTCATGTAGCGTGTAGTCATGTAGTCATGTAGTCATGTAGCGTGTAGTCATGTAGCGGTGTAGTCATGTAGCGTGTAGTCATGTAGAGTGTAGTCATGTAGCGGTGTAGTTATGTAGCGTGTAGTCCTGTAGCGGTGTAGTCATGTCATGTAGCGTGTAGTCATGTAGCGTGTAGTCATGTAGCGTGTAGTCATGTAGCAGTGTAGTCATGTAGCGGTGTAGTCATGTAGCGTGTAGTCATGTAGCGGTGTAGCGTGTAGTCATGTAGCGGTCTAGTGTGTAGTCATGTAGCGTGTAGTCATATAGCCGTGTAGTCATGTAGCGTGTAGTCATGTAGCGGTGTAGTCATGTAGCGGTGTAGTGTGTAGTCATGTAGCGGTGTAGTGTGTTACCTTGGCTCGGTACGCCATGGCCCTCTTGGCGACCCCGACCGTTTGCGTGGTGGCTCTTGAACCGGCAGCCTTCCCCTTCGCCGTCACACGGACTTTAGCTCCTGGACTGTTGCGAACTTTAGCGGTGCTGCGACGCTTCTGATGAAACAAACAAACAAACAAAGATGTTTAACCTCTGAAACAAAGTTTTCAGCTTCACGCTGTTACAAACTGTCATTGCTCAACCCCGTGTTGTCCAAAGACCTTAAATTCTCTGTGACCCTTGTTAGTGAATGACAGACCATAATAACAACACGTGTCCTGTAATCACTTCTGTTTTATGACAAATAGATATCCATTTGGACTGTTTTTATATAAAAATAGATAAATAAGTCATCAGGATGTACATTAATTAAACTACCAATCTATGTTCCTGCTAACTCAAACTAGTACGACGTCAGAGAGTTATTTCTTTTTGATGAATGTGTAGATAATAATATTTATTATCTATACATTCATGTTTAAAGCATTGTTTTGTCACTGGTTATAGTTATAACAACGCAACGCTTCCTCCACTCACTCTCATCACACAAGCTAACTAACTAGCTAACTAGCAGACAGCCGGTTAGCTAGCTAGCCTCGTGAGCAGAAGAAGTGTGTTCATCGTATATAAATGGACCAAAGAGTGAGAGAGAGTGAACTCACAGAGGAGGAGAACTCTTTGTAGACGGCTCGGTCCTGAGGAGACAGAGACTGCAGAGAAGGAGGAAACATCTGGTTTTACTCTGCTGAGCTGTGATTGGCTCTGACCGTCATTAAGACAACCAGTTACTAATTGATCTGTACTGGTCACATGTAAACCGTCTCTCTGGTTGTACCTCCACCCAGTCCTCCAGCTCCGCCTTGTACTCCCCCTGCTGCTCCTCCACCATCTTCTTGTACTTGTCCTTCTGACTCTGGGTCAGTTTGTGCCACCTCTTCCCGATCTCCACCATCCGCTCCTTCAGGCTGAAGTGGTTCAGCTCTCCGTTGGTCAGCAGCTCCTGGGAGAACATCTGGTACCCGCTCCTATTGGACGGGAAACAGCAGGGGGCGGGGCTTAATACAAGGCTGCTTTACGTTCAGGTACATTCAGTAACTTTCAGTTTGAGCCTCATTGACTATTCATCTGCAGTTATTCTAAGAAGTTCTCACATGTGAGTATTTAATAAAACAACATTAAAGTCATTCATTAATTATTTTTGTCTTCCATGACAGAAACTGAACATCTCAACTAAATCAATGGCAGATAAGTTGGATTTTGTCTTGAAATCCCAAATTATGTATTGCTGAATTCAAATGAGCTCCCAGTAAAATGTTTACAGAGTTTGGTGTAAGAAGTCAGACTCACACTGGAGGTTTCTTTGGTTCTCCGTCAAACTTGGGTTTCCTCTGAGCTGCTGCTGGAGTCCTCGTGTCCAACAGCTCCCTCTGCAGGACAGACAACGTCACAACACAGAGGCTCTCAGCCAATCAGAGGCTCTCAGCCAATCAGTGACTTTAAGTTACTCAGAGACTTTAAGTTACTCAGAATGAACACATGTATTAAATGGGGCTGCAGCCTCAGTCGGAGGGGGCGGAGTCAGTGTGTTGTGGGCGTGGCTCACTGACCACAGGTTGGTACTGAACCTCGTAACGCTTCTGGTCCTCCGCCGCCTTCTTGATCCAAGGAATCTTCTCTTTCTTCTCCATCGACTTCCAGGCCGCCTCGATCGCAGCCTGAGCCTTCCTGCGGTCGCTCTGCAGAGGAAGTCACATGACCACATTTAAATCCATCACACCTCCATCACATCTGAGTACTAAACAGTGTAATCAGAATAATAAACAGTGTAATCAGAGTACTAACAATGCAATCAGAGTAATTAACAGTGTAATTGGAGTACTAGCAGTGTAATCAGATTACTCACTCTGTATTTAGCCAGGTAGTCTCCCATCACGCTGTGCTGCCACATCTCTTCGGCTGTTTTCGGCGTCTCAGGAAGCTTCGCCGTCTTCTTCCCGTCCCGTCTGTCTTTTGTCCACGTCTCTGGCTCCGCCTCCCGACCCCCCCGCTCCTGGGATGAAAGGAGAGACACCACCTGAGGGCCGAGTTTCTAGGGATCACAGATCAGGATCAGGATCACAAATGTTGCTATGCTGTTAGCTGCTAACAGCTAACGTTAACTAGCTCTCCTGCTGAATCATCAGAGTTGTTGTTCACAGTGTTTCATTATCAGGGATCAATACCAGGGAGCATGAATGTGAGTGTTTTAGAGAAGAAGAAGAAGAAGTTCTGACCTTGGCAGGAGACTTGGCTCTGTGTGGGCTGGCGGCCACGCCCCCTCTGGCTCCTCCCAGTTTTTCCTCGCCCATGACTCTGTCTCGCTCCTCGTCCGGTAGACTCTGAAAAACAAAGTCCAGTTAACGACGACGAGCCGACGTGATTCTGATGTTCATTAAACACCTTTGGAGTGTCTGAAACTCAAACTATGAACTCAAATGATGTGATCTAGTTTTATTTGTTCAATACTTCAGTGTTGACGTACCTCCAGAAACCTCTGCAGGTCCACGTCGTACTGCTTCTTCCTCTGAGGAAACACAAACAGGAAGTGAGAGCAGCTCTCACCCGGAGGAAACACAAACAGGACGGCGGCGTGTTGATACCGACCTGCTCGCAGCGTTTCTGAAACATGTCCTTCTCCTTCTGCGTCATCATCTTCCACTGTTTGCTGCAGAGCACCATGCGCTCTGTGCTGGGGACGTCCTTCATGTTCACCATCAGCTCGGCACAGTACAGAGAGTACCCGTTACTGGTCCACAACACACACATGTTAGACAGTCCAAGACCTGGAGGACCCTCACAAACCAGACGCTCCTAAAAGTCCACATCGGACTCCTTCTAGTCAGGTTTAAGTCAACTTCAATAAGCCTCGCCCCTCAAACACAGACCGACCAATCACAGCGTAGCATCACTGGTTCAGTGGATTTGTAACTCAGAGGTTGAAGGAGATATATACACGTTTATAAAAATGTTATTTAGCATTAGCACAGTACGTTAGCACAGCATTAACTAGCATTAGCACGTGTATGCTATGCTAGCTACTGAAGGTATTTTAAAGATCATTCCAGCTTCTCTCTTTAGCTTTTCATCCTGATGTATCCCGGCCTCTAACTCGTCGGCATCCTGGTTTTTCACTCTTGTTACTTGTTCATAAGTGAAAATGTTAATTAAGACTCACGGTGGTGGTTTTGTTGGCCGTCCATCAAATTTGTCCTTCAGCTGTCTCTCTGCTTTAGTGAGGACGGACCGAACGTGATCATCAGCAGTCACATCTGGATGGGCTTCATGATATGCTCTCATACTGCCCTACACACACACACACACACACACACACACACACACACACACACACACACACACACACACACACACACACACACACACACACACACACACACACACACACAATTATTAGGACCAGATACCCACACAGAACTAGATAATGAGTGCATCAGTCTGGGCTGGTACCTCATAGTCTTTCTGGAGCTCCAGGGCCTTGCTGATCCACTTGAGTCTCCTCTTGTCAGACAGTTGGGACCACTGTCTCCTCAGAGCTTCCTTCAGCTCCTTTTGACTCACCTACAAACAACAAACAGTTTGTATTCATTCACATCTGCTGTTTCTGTGTGTGTGTGTGTGTGTGTGTGTGTGTGTGTGTGTGTGTACCTCCGGGTGCAGCTTCATGTAGGTCTTCTTCTCGTGGTTGTACCACAGCTGTTGAGGAGTTTTAGGTTTCTCCGGCAGGTCGGACTTCTTCCTTTCTTCAATCAGCTCTGGATGTTCCTCTCTGCAGGTCAGCTGACATTAGCTACGCGCTAAATGCTAAACGATAAACACTAACACCAAACGCTAAATACGTTTGACAGTCAGTTCTAAGTGAGTTGAAGTGAGTTTGAAGCTGGCTGACCGTCTGTTAACAGTCAGCCGTTTGTATTTGAACTTACTTGAATCGAGCCATGTTCTTCTCAAACTCTTCTTTCTCCCGTTGAAACTCTGTGATGTACTTTTGCTGCAGTGAAGTAAAGACCAGATTGTATTTATTATTTAAAAACAGGAACACCTTGTTGATCAGTGAAGAGGAGGAGGTCCACACCTTCTTCTTGTCGGGCAGCTCCTTGTACTTCTTGGACAGGATCTTAGTCAGGTCCAGGTTGCTCATCTCCGGGTGGATTTTGGCGTATTTGGCTCGTTTCTCCATGAAGAAGCGGAAGTACGGAGTCAGAGGTTTTTTGGGGAAATCTGGATGAGTCTGTTTGAACATGAGGTTAAAGATCAGATGAAGTTGTTCTTGAATGTTCAACACTCAGTGTTCTCATCAGAAGAGTCGGACTCACCTTCAGTTTCTTTCCTTTGTACGGATTCTTTACGAACTCCATGGCGTCTACGATGAGCTCCGTCATCGTTCTGTACTTACGAACCTGAAACACAAAAACATGACGACTTCCTGTGGTCATTAAATACATCACACTATGATATGTGTCTTGCTAATAGGCTGGAAACTTTCTTACCTCAGAGGAAACTTTCTGCCATTTCTGGCGGCACATTTCTCCGGTGAAGCTGCCGAAACCAACTTTGTCCCAGTCGAAGTGCGACTCGGTTGTTTTATACTTCATGCTGTCTGTGTCCGGCACCTGAGAGCGGATCTTCTCCAGCAGAGTCAGACAGTCCTCCTTCGTCCAGTCATCTGCGCACACAGACACAGGTCAGCTGTGACCTCAGGTGACGATGACATCACAGCAGGTCAAAGGTTACCTGGTTCATTTTTTATCTTGGAGCTCTGAGCCGCCGAGACGCTGCTGCTGCTGCTGCCGTTCATCATGCAGCGACGACGGAGAGCAGTCCGTCTACAGAAAGAGAGAGAGCGAGAGAGAGGAGAGACAGAGAGGAAGAGACAGAGAGGAAGAGAGAGAGAGAGACAGAGAGAGACAGCGAGAGGAAGAGACAGAGAGAGAGGGAGACACAGAGAGAGAGAGAGAGAGAGAGAGAGAGAGAGAGAGAGAGAGAGAGAGAGAGAAGAGACAGAGAGAGAGACAGAGACACACACAGAGAGAGAGAGAGAGAGAGAGAGAGAGAGAGAGAGAGAGAGAGAGAGACACAGAGACACAGAGACACAGAGAGAGAGAGAGAGAGAGAGAGAGAGAGGAAGAGAGAGAGAGAGAGAGAGAGAGAGAGAGAGACAGAGAGAGGAAGAGACAGAGAGAGAGGAAGAGACAGAGAGAGGGAGACAGAGAGAGAGAGAGGAAGAGACAGAGACAGAGAGAGAGAGACACAGAGAGAGAGAGACGGAGAGAGAGAGAGAGAGAGAGACTTTATTATTAATTATCAGCGGTTGTCATGGAGCTCATCATCATCAGTGAACTTTGATGAAAATGAAAACTGATAAAAGCTCTAAAGTGGAACTTGAGTTGTTAGACACGTTGTGACGTCATTATATTATGTTTTGTTATAATCATTATTATCGTTAATAAAAACAGACATTAATAACACTCAGGTAACCGGTGTTTCTGAGCAGCTCCTGCCGCCCTCAGCGCTCTGATCACCGGCTGTCCGGAGCCTGACTGACCGGTCGAGAGGACCTCCCCGGTGTGGTGCGTCACCGCGGCCCGCAGACAAGGTCAAACTTTGGGGCGACAGGTTCAGATTCCAGCCCGTGTTCCGCTGGAGGACGATGAATATATATAATATATAATATGTATAATATAATATAATGTGACTAACGGCTCCACAGCGTCAGCAGGTCGGCTGAGTGACACTAAACATTTAGAATCACTTTGGATCAAAGTGTTAAACATCACTTACTAACAGACCCGCCGCGTCTCTTCTGTTTCTAAATATGCTTCTCCCAAAATAAAGCACGGAGGGCGGTAGAGAGCCGCGGCTCGACTCCGCTCAAGTTTGTTCAAAATGACTCGTTTACGGGCCGAAATCACACGAAAACCCGCAACGACAACGCGACGCTCCGCTCCACAGATACGCGTCTCCGTGTGTAGTTCCGTGTTTTCTGGAGGTGTTCTGGAGCGGAGACGTGGAGTGGACCCAGCGGGCCGTCGGGCTCCGGCTGCCCGGTAATGGCGTCTGTCCTCCGGCAGGAGTCTCCACGCAGCTTCCGCTGGCACGCGAACAGCTCCTCGAGACGAGCTGGCGTGAAACCATTTTAGGAAAAAATGTGGAAAAACTGCGATGATTTTAAAACGAATGAAATAAAATAAAAACCGAATTCATCGAAAAACGTTTCTTTTTTTAAACTAAACATTTGACACGTGCAGCAAAACAAATAATTTATACCAAAATAAAATGTGCTTTAAATGATTGAATCCTTCGACATCCGCGGTCCGGGTGTCACACTGAGGGACTAAAACGTGGACCCGTTCCTGTGGTTCTGGACCGAAGGAGAAGCAGCTGCTGCCCCACAAACCTTCACTGACGAGCCGCCATGAATGTTCTGCTGACTCGGGGACAAGCGAGCAGAAAACACCTTAAATCTGTCGAAAAGCACCGCCGACGACTCACCTTCAGGTAGAGACACAGACCCGGTGAACACCGCGCACCGCTGGGCTACGTCGGGTTATTTCAGGGCTCTCGAAGTGTGTGTTTTTCGGCCGTAAACCCCGGGGAGTCCGCTCGAAACGAATCCGACAAAAGGAGCGTCTAGTCCGGTATGAAACTCCGCCCCGCGCCGCAGGGGGAGGACCTCCGGGAGAAAACATGAGGAGACAAAGGCGCAGGATGGAACTCACTTATATACTTACTATTTCATTTCATGTACGCAAACATTCAGTCACTAAGTTAAAAAATAACTGCGACAGCGTCTTTCTACGGAAACCTACCCGCCAGACTGTCACCTGGTCCGGGTCCAGATGCTGAGACCGGCGGTGAGACAGAGGACCGGCGGCTGGAGGCTGTCTCACGGCTCCGAGAGGAGGAACCAGAGACACCGCGGAGAGGCATCAGGGCGGCCGGCTGTCAGGTCTCCTCACCCGGCCTGTGGAGGTGTTCATCAGCGGCTCGGAGCCGGCAGAGGGGGACCAGCAGCCCGCATCCACATGACATCCTGCCCGCTGACAACACACCGAGTACCGGTCTGATCTCACCGAGTCACCGGTCTGTCCTCTCTCCTCCACACGGTGAGCTGTGAAGTTAATCACTGATCAATCAATACATCCACCTGTCCTCCTCTGGGACCCAGGTGAGAGTGTGTGTGTGTGTGTGTGTGTGTGTGAGTGAGTGAGTGAGTGAGTGAGAGAGAGAGAGAGAGAGAGAGAGAGAGAGAGAGAGAGAGAGAGAGAGAGAGAGAGAGAGAGAGAGAGAGACCAGCTGTTTTATTTCTTTAATAAAGTAAATAAATGTAATTTTCTACAGAATATACTGTGACTTTATTTTTACTTCTTTATTCATTTAGTCACAAAATAATGAATAAAAACTGTCGCGCGTGTGTGTGTGGGGGGGGGGGGGGCTCACTACCGCCCCCTGCTGGTCAGGATGATCAAGACATTGACCTCATTTGACCAGTAGAGTTCATTTACTCACTGAAGCAACACATCCCTTAAAATCAGCTTAATTACCCCTTATTAACCTCGTAATAACATCTTAATAAAATCTTTATAACCTCATAATAACCTAATTACCTTTAATAAAATCTTACTAACTTTAATTACTTTAATAAAATCTTAATAACACCGTTATAGGACGTAGTGTTGGCGTGTTGTGGACGTAGCGTTGGCGTGTTGAGGACATACTATTGGCGTGTTGAGGACGTACCGTTGGCGTGTTGTGGCTGTACCGTTGGCGTGTTGTGGACGTACCGTTGGCGTGTTGTGGACGTACCGTTGGCGTGTTGTGGACGTACCGTTGGCGTGTTGTGGACGTACCGTTGGCGTGTTGAGGACGTACCGTTGGCGTGTTGAGGACGTACCGTTGGCGTGTTGAGGACGTACCGTTGGCGTGTTGAGGACGTACCGTTGGCGTGTTGAGGACGTACCGTTAGGGTGTTGTGGCTGTACCGTTGGCGTGTTGAGGACGTACCGTTGGCGTGTTGTGGACGTACCGTTGGCGTGTTGTGGACGTACCGTTGGCGTGTTGAGGACGTACCGTTGGCGTGTTGAGGACGTACCGTTGGCGTGTTGTGGCTGTACCGTTGGCGTGTTGAGGACGTACCGTTGGCGTGTTGTGGCTGTACCGTTGGCGTGTTGAGGACGTACCGTTGGCGTGTAGAGGACGTACCGTTGGCGTGTAGAGGACGTACCGTTGGCGTGTTGAGGACGTACCGTTGGCGTGTTGAGGACGTACCGTTGGCGTGTTGAGGACGTACCGTTGGCGTGTTGTGGCTGTACCGTTGGCGTGTTGAGGACGTACCGTTGGCGTGTTGAGGACGTACCGTTGGCGTGTAGAGGACGTACCGTTGGCGTGTTGAGGACGTACCGTTGGCGTGTAGAGGACGTACCGTTGGCGTGTTGTGGACGTACCGTTGGCGTGTTGAGGACGTACCGTTGGCGTGTTGAGGACGTACCGTTGGCGTGTTGAGGACGTACCGTTGGCGTGTTGTGGACGTACCGTTGGCGTGTTGAGGACGTACCGTTGGCGTGTAGAGGACGTACCGTTGGCGTGTAGAGGACGTACCGTTGGCGTGTAGAGGACGTACCGTTGGCGTGTTGACAACATACCGTTGGCGTGTTGAGGACGTACCGTTGGCGTGTTGACAACATACCGTTGGCGTGTTGAGGACGTACCGTTGGCGTGTTGACAACATACCGTTGGCGTATCCCGGACGTATCGGCAACGTTTCATTGACGATACGTATTGTTTTTGCGTTTGAGTGATGATGGAGATATTTAGTAAAATGAAAGTCCTGCAGATCTTTATTCAGACTGAGGGTAAAACATTTTAATCATACATCTGGATACGTGCAGACGGAGCACGAAGCTTCGTCACACCAACTTAAAAACAATGAATTCCACATAAATTGCTGTTTTCACATCTGTTTAGGGAGGTGAAGTAAATCCAGGCGGTGCTTTGAACCTCCACACGTCTCATTGCTGAGTAACGGGCACTTTGTGAACCACCTGCTGTGGACGGCTGACAGCATTAACCATGACGTAGCATGTTAGCATGTTAGCTCTCCAGCTCTGCTAACAAACTGATGAGTGAAAATCCAGAAATGTTTAGTTTTTAACTTGATAAGATTATTGTTGCCGAGTCATTTTCTTGTGTGAACAACATGCTAAGTAGCTAACAGACGAAACAGTATTCATCTTCAGTTAGCAGCAGCATTAGCAAGCTAACATTAGCACACTGTGAACATGACTCTGGTCTGATCAATGTTAATTAAGACTGTTGATGATATTTAGACGTATAAAGAATCCACCAACAAAACGAAATGTCCGTCCACTCACTTAAAAACAACAATCCCTTTATTATCCTTAAATATGTTTGAAGGGTTTGTAATGGATTACATTTACGGTTTAAGACTGATTAAAGACCTTTCAATGTATAAATGACGAGTCTCTGTTTGCTGTTAACCCTTAAAAGACCTTTAAACTACACAGAAAGACCATTAAAGTAGTTTAATATGTTACAATCTATTAATGAGTCACTTTAAATAACTTAATTTCGTCCTTATGAGTATATTGATGAAAGGATTAAGTTCATATATAAGTTAACATGTTCTATACATATTTAGTTTATGTTTCTAGGCTGTGAGTAATTCACTGCATTAATTAAAGTTTAATTAAAAACAGATTATCAATCAGCATCAATTGATTGCTGTCAGATCACGACCGGTTGTGTTGATCTCTCTGGTGGACCACAGGGGTCCCTCCTGGGCCCTCCATCACTTACATTTCACATCTGGGTCTCATTATTGCAGCTCTCCGATTGGACGATTCTTACAGCAACGCATTCTGGGACTCGTAAATACAGGTCATACAGGCAAAGTTTACAGAGTCGATTCAGAAAGGTTAGAGGAATCTGGAGAGAAGGAAAAGTGACTGAGACATAAACCTGAACTTAAACCTGAACTCCACGACACATTTAAAGTCTACTGGTCTGACTCATAAAACCTTCTTAAGGTTGAAGAAACACCTTGAAAAATGTCGTGTTTTTTCATGTTTTCTTCTATATTATAAATATGTAAATTATGACCATTTAGAGTCAAACAGACCATAAAGCAGGGTATGCTTTTGGGGCGGGGCTACACAGTGATTGACAGGTCTCTAGTAGACCATAAAGAAGGGTATGCTTTAGGGGCGGGGCTACACGGTGATTGTCTGGGTCTGCATGCTGGGTTGCTATGGTAACACTGTTGGTTCTATTTACAGAGAGGACTCCCGTTGGTCAGCTGACTGACTGGTCGGGCCTCCGAGGTGGTCAATCAGAGAGGATGTGAATGAAAGACATCGGGAAGACGCCTCTCCTCTCTGTCTGTCCCTCAATGTGTTCAATCTGAGACAAGAAGGGTTCATTAGTCCTACAAATACTCATTTATAACATTATATGTGTATCAGTGTGGTCCTTGGGGTTCGCCGGCCTTGTGGTCTCACCTTTCTGAGGTAGTTTGGGTAGAACTCTGGGTCCCAGGGTGGACTTGGTGTTGCTGGAGGTCGTGCTGGAGAAGGTAAAGCTCATCCGTTACATGTATTTGTTACATGTTACCTGCTCATTTGGAGAGTAAATACCTCTGCTGCTGGATCCCCTCAAACTTGTTGGCAGGTGACGTCCTGTTTCCGAGTGGGGGGGTCATGTCGCTTCCTGTGTGAAGACAGAGAGAGAGTTCATATGTTGGGAGGGTTTCTGGATTGTGTGGTGCTGCTGAGTCGCTGCATTCTCACTGTAGCGGCGTTCCGTCGGTTTTGTTCAATATTAAGCCGCAAATGAGCTGCCGGCACAGTGACTTCATTTCCTCACGCGAATGACAGGAGATCGTTTAGTTCTTTTCCGTTTGTCTTTATTTTGCAGCAAAGCTTTAACTAAAGAAACAAACAATATTCTCTGTCACACGGTAGAAAAACTATGTGCTCCCATGTCTAATGCAGCTCTTCGTTTGCACCTGCTGCCGCCATGACGTCATTAAAACACGACACAAGGGAGCGTCAATCGTTAACATAAATGTCTTTCAATATATTTTACATATCTTAGTTCCTACACAATGAGCATAATACAGAAATTAAATGATAAATATTCCCAAAATTCCAATGAAATAATATATACACCTGTGGCTCTTACACTCACCTTTACCTGCTGGTCCCTGCAGGACTGGGCTGGGGGGGTCAGACAGGGTGCGCTTGTGTCCAGGTGGAGGTGGAGGGGGTCTCTTCTTCAGGGTGGAGCTTCCTCCTCCTCCGCTGGTCTGGGAGGTGACAGGGAGGGAGGTGGGCGGTCTGGCGAGGGAGGAACCAATCAGACATCACTTTAGACCAGCAGAAACCAAACCCCCAAAACCATCCAATCCCAGTAACAACAGAACCCCCCAGAACCAGCTGTTCTCAACCACTGGGCCAGTCAGTTGTACTCTGACTTTTTTAAGAATCAGTCGATGCAAAAGGTTGAGAAACCTAGTTGAACACCACATAGATGTAGAGTCTGGATCTCCTCTCGGACCACTAGAGCCCCTCAACATATTTTGGATCACCTTTGAAGTCCTCTGAAACCCCTTCAAGGGAAACTTTGCTCCTCTGCTGGAGGACGGGAGGGAGAGTTCTGGGAGAGACTTCTGTGGAGGAGAGCTGTGGGGGAGGAGAGTTCTGGGGTTAAGGACCACCTTCAGAAACATGTGTCTCGGTCTCACCTTTCTTCTGGCTACTGGCAGCTGGCGAAGGTCCTGAGGTGTCCGGCCCGGTGGACGGAGGAGTGCCGGAGGAGGTGCTGTAGACGGGGTTGGCGAATGCCCCGTAGGACAGACGCTGCTTATCCCTGTGAGGAGGAACAAAGGAGGCCGGCAACGAGAGCTTCTCCTGAGAGGAACCGCTGGAGGACGGACAGAAACTCTGAGGACGGAGGGAGCGCTCCTTCTTCATCGGACTGGGCTGCAGGAGGAAACCAGAGGTAGAAGTTACAGCAGGTCATTATCACTCAAACAAAAACCAGTTGATCCGTCTCAGTTACTTTGTCGTCCAGCTCGTCGTCGCTCTCGTCCAGTTCATCCAGTCTGAGGTTCCAGTCGTATTCCACATGAACATGAGGGTTAAACCTGCCAGAGACCACCTCCACCAACTGGGACACACAGAGGAAGAGTTAAATAAAAGAACAGGGTTTTGTTTTGGGTTAGTGATCCGGAGACTGTGGTTCTGGTTCAGGACACAGTCCTTCACGTTTCCTACCGGTTCTTCACACTGGGAGTCCTTCAGTCTGCGGGCAACGTCCAGCGGCGTCTCCCTGCTCTGAATGGCTGAGAAGACACAGGACAAAGACAGGTTTGTAATAACACAACCACGGAGCTAGGCTAGCAGTTTCCCCGAGTCCAGTCTTTGTTGCTAAGCTAGGCTAAACACATCCGTGGACACACAGCTGATCTACATGTATGAACCTGGACTGGTTCTTGAAGTGAAGATCTTCATTGTGAGTTCTTACTGATGTGAAGGTCTGGTTTTCCTCTCAGCAGCAGTTTCACACACTGTGGTTTGTGGTACAGACAGCAGTAATGCAGAGCGGTGTTTCCTCCGTCCGTCTGTCCATCCAGGTTTACGCTGCAGACAGACGACACACACATCAACACTCAAGACATTCGGTCGGTGATCGTATCGGCACCCTTCACTCACATCGTACCTGTTCTGAACCAGGAAGTCCGCCAGGTGGAGAGAGGAGGGATCAGCTGTCCGAACACAGTAGTGTAACGCAGTCTCTCCTACTTCCTGAACAACAAACATCCGACATGTCAAGACAAAAAACAACCTGTCAGAGATTCAGCATGGTCCAACCCCTTCAAAGACCTCCCCATTATCCCAGGAACCCCCTACTCTAGTACTACTGGAACCCCCTCATGGACTCGTAGAAATAGTCCTGAGACGTCTTAAAACTCTTGGGTCCCTGAGAGAAAACTCTATCTCCTGGATGCCCCCAAAGCCTCCTAAGAAGTTAGACCTAAAACCCTTTTAAAATCATGTAGACACTTCCCCTCGAGGAGCCCTGATCCCTCCTCAAGCCCCCCAGAAGGCATCGAGGATTGAGAGAACCTCCTTGAGAAGCCCCTGTGTTTCCCCTAAGAATCCTGGAAACTGTCAGAGATCTCTGGAACTACCTCAAAGTCCCTCTGAAGGTGCTAGAGTCCACGAACTCCTTGGTGATGCCTGGAACACCACTCCAAAACCCCTCTGGACACCTTCTGGACCGACAGGCCTACCTAATGATCGACCGGTCCAACCCACCTTGCCTGGTTCAGGTCCCGGCTGTAGCAGCTCCACCCCCTCAGCGTACAGCTAGATGGTTGACAGCAGGTCTCTGGATCGCACCGCGTCGTTCACCTCCTTCATCCTGCCGGTGGTCGTGGAGACGGTGCGCCTGGCGAACCTGTGGTCGATGTACTTGGCGTTGATGAACTCCTTCCTCACCGTCCTGCCGACAGCAGCAGGTTCATATATATATATATATATATATATATATATATATATATATATATATATATATATATATATATATATATATATATATATATATATATATATATATATATATATATATATATATATATATATAAAAAATCAATATACATAAAGACACTCACATGTCGCTGGAGGCCGTCGGCTTCAGGGACAGAGACGGTAGGCTGGACTCTATGATCTCATTGAAACTACAGTTCCCAACATTCTTAGCAAGCTGACAGGAAGGAACAATGAAAAACTGTTTCCATTCAGTATTTTAATAATCAACATTACTTAATTATTCCCAGTTTACAAACTGTAGTTTAAATGTTTTTTCCATTATTACTACTACAATAATTATGATAATATTTATATAATAATGCTAATAATTAAAAGAACCATGACAGCAGCTTTAAACGTGTGTATTTCTGAGGTTCAGTTCCTCTGATGACCAGCAGGCCGCAGCAGCGCGTCATCGCTGCGTCAAAACCACAGAAGAAGACGCGGCAGCGGCAGAAGCCGGAAGTGTGGACGGACCGAAAAAGCCTGATTAGCCTGCAGGCTAACTCTCTGTGATGTGAGGTTTATAAGCTGAACAGTAAGTTTGTGTTTCATCTTATTCATCCGTAGCTTCTTTGATTAGCTCATAACGGACGCTGAGAGCTGTTAGTATGTAGCATAGCATGTAGCATAGCCCACTTCCGGCCCGGCTGTTAGCGGTTAGCTCAGACTTGTAGCATTGATCTGACTCAATAATAACCAGCTGATCACGTGACCTGCAGGTAACGCACACCTGAGTCCGTTATATTAGTACAACAAGCAGCGGTAGTAGAAGTACTTACAGCTTGTACTGCAGTCAAAGTACAAATACCACACTATAAATACTCTGGTACAAGTACTGTTAAAAGTACTGCATTCAAAAAGTTACTGAAGTATAAGTATGTAAGTACAACCAGCAGAATGTAGTAAAAGTAAAGTACTCGCATTATGTACTATTAGATAATCAATATTAGTATAGTACACACTAACCGTACGGCGTGTAGTGTACTCGATAGTAAAACCTTCAGTGTATTGTTGTTGCTAAGCCCCGCCCCCTTTGTGCAGGTGTGTGACCTGTGTTGACCTCAGCGGGCGTTGCGGGGGGGCGATGGCTCTGATTGAAGGAGTAGGAGACGAGGTGACCTTGCTGTTCGGCTCTCTGCTGGTCCTCCTGGTGCTGCTGCTCGCCTGGATCTCCACCCGCACCTCTGAGCCCCCAGAACACCTGTTCACCTCCACCATAGGCCCCGCCCCCTCACTGGGGACCAGCCCCGTCCACCAGGACAGCCCCCCCTCTTCATCCTCCTCCTCCTCCTCACCCTCCAGCTCTGTGAGTGACAGCTCTCTGACAGAAGCTCTACCCACCAACACCTCCACCCAGGAGGAGAAGGGGGCAGGGAGGCGGGAGAGGGGGGAGGAGGGAGGAGAAGAAGAAGGAGCAGATGGAGGAGGAGGAGAAGATGGTATCAGGAACAGAGGAAGAGGAGAAGAAGAATCTTCATCCTCTCAGAGGAACATGGTGGTCAGACTGAAGTTTCTGAACGACACAGAGAGAACAGCTCAGGTCAAACCACAGGACACCATCGGATACATCAAACGGTAACAAAGTACTACATCACCACTACATCACTATATCACTACTACATCACTACTGTAGGGGAGTGTTGGTGCTGGTTGTAACCTGTTGATCTCGACCCTTTCAGGACCTACTTTGCGGGTCAGGAGCAGCAGGTGCGGTTGATCTATCAGGGTCAGCTGCTGCAGGACGACGCTCAGACTCTGGCCTCCCTGAACCTGGTTCATAACTGTGTCCTGCACTGTCACATCTCACCGCACGCCGGTCGGGGGGGTGCGGGGGGGCCTCGGCCCGTGGACCAGGTGCAGGTGGCTCTGAACGTGGGCAGCCTGATGGTCCCCCTGCTGGTCCTCATGCTGTCGGTGCTCTGGTATTGTCAGATCCAGTACAGGCAGTTCTTCACCGCCCCGGCCACCGCCTCGCTGGTCGGCGTCACCATCTTCCTCAGCCTGGTGGCCTTCGGAGTCTACCGCCGCTAGCTGCTCTCCGATTGGCCGCTGCCTGTGCGGTGATGTCAGCAGCTGCGGCGGACCTCTGACCTCAGAGCCGGCCGAGACTTAAAACAGACGCCGATAGTTAATTTGTTTTTTGTTTTTTCTGTTGCCATGGAGACGGCGAGTGTTATGAGGACTTTAATTTGAATTAGTTTGTTTTTAGATCACGTTTCTCTCTAGGTTTCTCATCATCGTGCCTCTTTTACTTTCTGGTTTGTCTGGTTCCTTCTGGTCCTGAAGGTGTCGGACCAGTACCAGACTGTAGACCGGACCAGTACCAGACTGTAGACCGGACCCGTCTGTCTGCTGGATGGAAAGTCTTTTGTGTCAATTACAGCTTTTGAAGAAAGAAAGAAATTCTATTAAATCATTTATTTATCTTGTTGTGGTTCTTTGCGTCTCTGGAACTGAAGCATTATTAAAGTCCGTTTACTCTTTAAAGTTCGGAGCATAGACCCGAGGCGCCGGCTCGGTCCGGATGTTCACTCTCTCAGACTAACCCTCAGAGTCCCAAGAGGTTTGACAGAAGACAGAGGTTGAACATCTGGATTGAGACTGAGGCCAAATCCCAACGTTCTCCCTGGACCCTGAACCCTGAACCCTGGAGGACTCACTGACGTCAGCTGGTGAGTGGTTGAGTGTGAGAGGAGGACTAATGGTGTAAATATGAACGGGACAGCACTCTGCTGCAACGTATCACGTTACCATGACAACGACAACAAATAAGATGAATAACTGAGTATTTCATACGTTGTCCTGATTTGAACGTCTTCAGGCTCTTTCCTCACTAGATGAGGTCATTTCATATCATCGATGACTAAATCAAATATTTGATGAATGAATAAATAAATATCTGATTTAAAGTTTATTTTATGTTCCATCTTTAACCCTTAATGTTTCTGAGTAAATATAATAAGACAGCTGAACACACTGAGCCGTCCTCTTTGTTACCCCATGTTTAACGTCACGTTGCAATGACTTGTGGGTAATTCCCTTAGGCTAAGGGTTCATAAAGGGCTCAACATGTCAGAGAGCCTCAAACACTCGATGATGTGACAGTGGGACAGAACTAGACCCTCACGGACTTCGCGGGAGCGCGCCTCAAAGTCTGTGAGTCCGTAAGGGGGACGTTGGGATTTGGCCTGAGACTCGCTACAGAACACACTTAGTTCACGTTGAGGATCAGCATCAGAGACACTTTTAATCGTCACACGAAGCAGTGAAATAATACGTCGACTGTTCCAGGAGTCTTCTGAGTCAGCTGTCTCCTCTTCAGGTGATCAACTCTGCAACAGAAACAACATGACCTTCATGAAGGACGTCGCTCCACAACGACGACTGAACCAAATCTAAACCCGAGGACCATAATGACGCGTGTGCAACAATAATACCCGATAATACTGAAACCACTGCGGCTGTAACGGTTTGTGTGTTCGTGCCGAACGGTTCAAGGTGCTGCATGAATATGAAGGCAAATCACTGTCGAGATCCACGCGCTCTAATCAATCAGCCGCGCTCGGCTTTAACGAGCGCTTTTACATCACTTTACTCCGCTCGCTCGCTTGCGAGTACTGTTTCTGTTTGACAGTAAGTGGGCGGAGCCAGTCTCTGTTGTATCTCTACATCTATTGGTTACAGTCGTCGTCTTCGGACAGACGGATATCACTGTGACACAGACCCTAGGTCTGTTAGAGGTGGTTCTCAATCCTACACTAAACACTAAACACTACTCCACTACTCACCATGTTCTACATTTGTCTGACAGGTTCAGTGTTCAGACTGTAGAGGCTGATGAAATACAAACTATGTTAATAGTGTTTTGAAATACAATAATTCAAAATGTGTTTCTCTTGTAAATGGAGTCAAGTTGCTCAGATTGATTTAAATTCACTCATCATTCTATTACAGACAATGTGTGTTTGATAGTCAAACAGCTCAAAGAAGCTCTTTGATCTGAATTGATTCAAACATGATGTGATCATATTTAATCATACTGGTGTGTTTACAGAAGAGATATCATGGAGTTGTATATAATATGAGCAACAATTTGGACCCGCTCAAGGATCTGGATCCAGGGTTAGGAACCACTGTTTCTATATGAACTGTTTGCCCAACTTCAATCACTGACAAGTAATTAGTGGATGAAAAGGTATTCAGATCCTTCACTGCAGTAAACGTACTAATACTGATGAAACAATCCACTACCAGTAAATACCTGCATTCAAAACCTTAGTCAAGTATGTTATTATCAGCAAGATGTACTTTAAGTGCAGAAAGTAAAAGTACCCGTGCAGTAAGATGTACATTATTTGCCCCCGACCTGTAGTGCAATCTGAAAATTTCCCCCTAGTCTGTGTCACAGTGATATCCGCTCAGTCCAAAGACGACGATTGTAACCAATAGATGTAGAGACACAACGGAGACTGGCTCCGCCCACTTACTGTCAACAAGAAACACAGAGCGACTGAAAGAGTGAATTTTGCTGTAAAAGTGATGTAAAAGCGCTCGATGAGGCGGTTCACGATGAGGCGGTTCACGATGAGGCGGTTCAAGATGAGGCGGTTCACGATGAGGCGGTTCACGATGAGGCGGTTCACGATGAGGCGTTTCACGATGAGGCGGTTCACGATGAGGCGGTTCAAGATGAGGCGGTTCAAGATGAGGCGGTTCACGATGAGGCGGTTCACGATGAGGCGGTTCAAGATGAGGCGGTTCACGATGAGGCGGTTCAAGATGAGGCGGTTCAAGATGAGGCGGTTCAAGATGAGGCGTTTCACGATGAGGCGGTTCACGATGAGGCGGTTCACGATGAGGCGGTTCACGATGAGGCGGTTCAAGATGAGGCGGTTCAAGATGAGGCGGTTCAAGATGAGGCGGTTCACGATGAGGCGGTTCACGATGAGGCGGTTCACGATGAGGCGGTTCACGATGAGGCGGTTCAAGATGAGGCGGTTCAAGATGAGGCGGTTCACGATGAGGCGGTTCACGATGAGGCGGTTCACGATGAGGCGGTTCACGATGAGGCGGTTCAAGATGAGGCGGTTCAAGATGAGGCGGTTCACGATGAGGCGGTTCACGATGAGGCGGTTCACGATGAGGCGGTTCACGATGAGGCGGTTCACGATGAGGCGGTTCAAGATGAGGCGGTTGGCTGCGTGTGTTATTTACAGAACACGGAGTAACTACATCGTGACACAGACAGGTGTGTGAACAGGTAAATAAACTACAGAGATACAATGAAAAGAATACAACTTTCACACATTCTTTAGACGGTGTCATGTGACTTCCTGTGTCGGGCAGGTGTGGGCGGAGCTACAGTGGTGTCACTACCTAGCTGAGCTGAAAGGTGTTCAGGTAGCTCCACTCCTGCAGCTTCCAGCAGGAAGATGGTTTCTGTCAGAGGGAAGCTGGATGAAGGTGAAGACTCTTCATCATCGTCACGATGGTGAGTCACCTGCTGCAGACTACACACACACACACACACACACACACACACTTAAGAGCTTCTGTCCCGCACCTTTTAAAACTTAAGAATCACACTTTGCTCCAGGTGGTTTAGGTAGACTGGGTTCAGCAGGTCTCAGGTGGGCTCACCTGTCCCTGACTGAGTCCAGCAGGTACTCCGTGTACAGGTGTTTCCACTCATGTACAACTGACAGCAAGGAGTCTTTGAAGGTTCGGAGGTCCACCTGCAGCCAGCTGTGCAGAACGATGACGTCATCCAGGTGAGTCACCTCTCTGCTCAGTCTGTGGAGAGACTCGATCTGAAACAGAAACACCTCTCTGCAATAAAACACCTGGACAGGTGTGTCTCACCTCTCTCTGCAATAAAACACCTGGACAGGTGTGTCTCACCTCTCTCTGGATTAAAACACCTGGACAGGTGTGTCTGACCTCTCTCTGGATTAAAACACCTGGACAGGAGTGTCTCACCTCTCTCTGGATTAAAACACCTGGACAGGAGTGTCTCACCTCTCTCTGGATTAAAACACCTGGACAGGTGTGTCTCACCTCTCTCTGGATTAAAACACCTGGACAGGAGTGTCTCACCTCTCTCTGCAATAAAACACCTGGACAGGAGTGTCTCACCTCTCTCTGGATTAAAACACCTGGACAGGAGTGTCTCACCTCTCTCTGGATTAAAACACCTGGACAAGAGTGTCTCACCTCTCTCTGGAAGTCCTTCAGGGTGGGCAGGGCCTCCTCCACCTCCACCTCCTCGTCTCCCAGCTGCCTGCTGTAGGTCAGGAACTCCTGCATCACCTCCCTCCTGTCGCTCTGCCACAGGTACGCGTACCTGTCCAGCCCTGCCGACAGACGCTCCGCCTCCTCCTTCACCTGCAGCAGGCGATGCATCACTTCCTGTTCCAAGGCAGAGAGATCCGGACTCTGCTGCAAGGACACCTGACAGACAGACAGACAGACTATTTTTCAGAAACAGCAGCCTGCAAAGAGTGAGTGATGTCAGAGTGATGTCAGAGTGATGTCAGACTCACCTGGTAGTTGCCGTGGCGTCTCTCAGAGACCCTGAGAGGCAGACTGGCTGCTGAGTAAACGCTCTGCAGGAGGTCAGAGAGGCCGTCGCCCACTGACGGCTCAAACACACTTCCTGTTTCCTGCAGCTGCAGACTGACCGTCAGAAACACACTGCAGCTCTGCGCACACACACACACACACACACACACACACCCACACACACACACACACACACTTTAAATCCAACAACATATTGATGACAGAGAAGCCGTCGTGCTTTGAATTCCTCAGATTCCAGGTGTGTCCAGGTGTGTGTACCTGTGGGTTCATGTTGTCCAACAGGACAGTCAGAGATCTGAGCACCAGCTGGAACAGTCCATCCTGGACTTGGTCATCGATGTGGTCCAGATACCTGATCCAGGACTCAGAGGAGACTTCAGCTCCGTACAGACTCCTGTTCACCTGAGAACACAGAAGAGTCACATCAGCAGCAGCAGCACCTCCTCCTCTACTCCTCCTCCTCCTGTCTCTCCTCCTCCTCCTCCCTACCTGAGTTAACCTGAGCACCTCCTCTCCCTCCTCTCTGATGCGTCTGTAGGTCTGCTCTGTGTCACTGACCTCCAGCAGTGAGTCACCTGAGCACTGCAGCAGATGAAGCTCCGCCCACTCCTGCAGGAGAAGAACCTTAGCACCGGTTGCTAACGGCTAACGGTGCTGATAGATCCACTCTGACCTGTGTGACGCGTGTCACGGCGGCCATGTTGGCTCTGGCCCGGCTCACTGAGGAGTGGACGAGCAACAGTCTCTCTCTCTTCTGCTCCACCAGCTGCTGCACACCTGGACACACACACACACACACACACACACACACACAGTACAGGTAGAGAGACCAACCCACTGCATTATAACCTGTGAGTCCACCGAGTCGTGTGACGTGTCACCTTCACTGTTCCAGGTGTATCCCTGCAGTTCTAACAAGTTCTGGTTCAGGTCCTGCAGCTGATCCCGGATCAGAGGAAGCTCCACCGGCAGGACGTCACTCGCTACCTGAAGGAGGAACCACAACCTGTCACCTGACCCTCACCCTCACCTGGACTCAGCTGGGTGACAGCAGCGTACCTGCTGGTAACAGGACACCATGTGACTCAGGCTCAGGCAGCTCTGTGTGATGTCATCTCTGCAGGTGAAGAGTCGAGCAGCGTGGGGGCGGAGCTCCACATCTGACTTCCTGCTCACGTACCTGAGCTCCTTCAGTAGCCCCTGTATCTGCACACACACACACACACACACACACACACACACACAGACAGACAGTTAAACCAGGTAAAGTGTGACGAGCTTCAGCCAATCACACGGCCTCTTGTTGGGTTTTCTTGTGACTGACCGTGTGGCTGCAGTTAACTCCCAGCATGCCTGGCAGGTTGTTCTGTATCAGAGGTTGTTTCAGGATGAATTCACAGTCAGAGTCCAGCAGAGAACTCCAGCTGGACCTCACTCGGTCTGTGAAGTCCTGCAGGAGGTCCACGATCTGCTGGAACCTCTGCAGGACCAGCTGGGAGGCACCCGAGTCCAGGTCCCTGAACACAACACAGAGACTGAGTCCAGGTCCCTGAACACAACACAGAGACTGAGTCCAGGTCCAGCTTTCAGTGGTCCTCTTACAGCTGTTGAAGCGTCCTGTAGTGGTCCAGAGAGTTTTCAGCTCTCAGTCTGAGCTGTTGAGTCCAGCAGAGTCCGGCTGCAGCAGACGGAGTGAACCTGCTGAATGCGTTCGGTTCCTCTCTCTCACTGTAGAACAGCACCTCGGTCTGATCCAGCTCCTCCAGGACCAGCTCCTCCAGCCGGGTCAGGTGAGGACGCAGCTGATCCTGGATCAGAGGACGGTCCAGGAGAAACCCGAACATCTTCACCAGCTGAAACAGATCAGACCAGACCAGATCAGACCAGATCAGACCAGATCAGATCAGACCAGATCAGAACAGAACAGACCAGATCAGAACAGAACAGACCAGATCAGAACAGACCAGATCAGAACAGAACAGACCAGACCAGACCAGATCAGATCAGACCAGAACAGATCAGAACAGAACAGACCAGACCAGAACAGACCAGATCAGACCAGAACAGAACAGACCAGAACAGACCAGATCAGAACAGACCAGAACAGATCAGACCAGACCAGATCAGAACAGACCAGACCAGATCAGAACAGACCAGACTAGAACAGAACAGACCAGTACTGTGTTGGAGTTAGAGGGTACCTTTGCTCCTGAGGAGGAGGTGCAGCAGTCCTCAAAGGCTCTGCTGAGGACCGACACCAGCCGTCTCTCCAGGTCTGAGACCTGAAACCAGAAGTGGTTCAGGTGCAGCTGGAAGCTCTGAGAGGAAGAGGAGGAAAAAGAGGAGGACTCACACACAGCTCAGGATCCAACAGGAAGCTCCTCACACATCACATGACCGTCACCTGGTCTTCAGGGTCGGTGGGGTCACAGGTGGAGTCACACAGAACTATCACATGACCCAGGAAGTCCTGATACACCTGCTGGACCACATCAGTCCACATCCGCCCTCCAACACCAGACAGGACCGCAGAGTCCAACTTATGCAGCTTCAGGCTGACACTGAACACCTCCTGTATGAGGAGAGGAGAGGGGAGAGAGGAGAGGAGAGGAGGGAGGAGGAGGGGAGAGGAGGAGGAGGGGAGGAGGGGAGAGGAGGAGGAGGGGAGAGGAGAGGAGAGAGGAGGGTTTGGGTTTTAAAGTTCCTTTATGTCACTATTTCAGTGAAACCAGAAACATTCTAAAACATTTGAAAAGCAAAAAAATGGGAAAAAAAAAAAAACTTCAAATAAATCAAAACAAAACAAAAATAAACAAGTTAAAACACCAAAAAACAAATAAACAATCTATGTCAAAGATCAATACATTCAGAAGTTCACCACCAGCTCTCCAGCAGCACCCACTGAGCACAAAATGCTCCCAGTCGTCCATCTGTCCCTGAAGGCCTTTAAATTGTCCACCGTCTGGTAGTAGGTATGCTCCACCCTGAGCCGGGCCTTCAACAGACCCTCCAGAACTCTTACTGGATCTTCACTGCCGGCACCCCTAACCCGATTCTTGCGTGTTAGCCAGATGGCCAACTTGGCAGAACCAGATAAAAAGTTAATCAGAGTGTGGACAGCCTTCTTTTTTACACAGTATTTTGGACAAAAGATGAATAAAGTGAAAGAAAAGTCTTCTCCGAGACCCTGAAACCACCTCTTTAGACGTTCCAATAGTCCCGAGAGCCGAGGACATTGAACAAACGGGTGCTCCAGGGTCTCGGTCCGAGAGCAGAAATCACACTCCTCACCAATGTGTGGATCCAGGTGTGCCCGGTATCTGTTCGTGGCTACAGCTCCATGCACAACCCTCCACTGGAGGTCTGCTGTCCGCTTCTCAACGGGCAGCTTGTACATGCACTTCCAGCTGCCTTTCGGGGAAAACTCTGGGCCAAAAAACTCGGTCCACCTCGACTCCTTCAACCCTGCCGGAGAGCGCAAGTTCACAACCTTTACACAGATTTCACAAATTGCCTTCTTTTCTGCCACCTGAAACTTGTCCAGGCGAGGGGTTGTGAACGTCAGCAGCTTGTTTCCTCCCCCCTGCCAGTCGCCCACAGCTGGGGCAATGAGCAGAGTGGGGGGAGTGTACTCACTCTCTTCATCCCACTGGTCAGACAGAGTACAGTTTCCTGCAAACGCTCTCAGGTGTTGTGGCAGGGCGGCACAGACCTCCTCCACTACTCTGTTGATCAGCCTGACAGACGTGATGTTGGCCTTCTGCCTGAAGGTGACCATGGATGCTGCCGTCGCTGACATCTTCAACAAATGCCCCAGTTTAGTACAGCCGGCTTGTCTTAGTTGTGTTCGCAGGCTGGCAGACTGCAGCGTTTGAGCCCTGATGAAGCTGTTGAAGAACAGAGGTTCCTCCAGCAGCCACACGCCTGGAGTCTCCTCAGCTTTACGCAAGGTGGTAAAGATCTGCCACGCCTGCAGAACAGAGCTGTAGAATGGCGTCAGCCCGGCCAAGTCCACTTTCTCATGTTGTAGGAGAAAGAGCTGCTTATCATATCCCAACCGCCCAGCTCTCCTCAGCAGCAGTCTAGCAGTTTCCATCCAGGTAGGGCCACAGCCATAGAGCAGCTTTTGCGCAGTCCTGAGTCTGAATGAGGCGATCCTCGACTGGATGTCAATGAGGCCCTGCCCTCCCTCTGCCACAGGCAGATAAAGGCCTGCTGCACGAATCCAGTGCCGGCCAGACCAGAAAAAGTCCACTACCAACCTCTGTATTTCTGCTATGAGGCCTCCTGGAGGCGTCAGCGCGATGAGTCTGTGCCACAGAGTCGAGGCAACCAAGTTATTAGCAACCAGAACTCTTCCCCTATATGACAACTGGGGTATCACCCATTTCCAACGAGAGAACCGAGCACACACCTTCTCCTTGACTCCCTCCCAGTTCTTTTTCTGAAAGTCCTCAGAACCTAAGAACACCCCCAACACCTTTAGGCCTCCTTTTCCCCACTGAAGACCTCCAGGCAGGCGAGGCACCGTCTGATGTCTCCAGTGTCCCACCAATAAGTCTTCAGATTTACCCCAGTTCACCCGTGCAGATGAAGCCCTCTCATACAGCGACAAAATATCCTGCAGACATTGAACATCTCCCTGGTCCCTGACGAAGACGTTTACATCGTCAGCATACGCAGATACGGCGAGGGGACGACAAAGACTGGAGGACCCAGGCAGTGCCAGACCACTGAGCCGACCCCTCAGCCTGCACAAGACAGGCTCAAAAGCAAGACTGTATAATTGGCCTGAGATCGGACAGCCCTGCCTAATCCCTCGCTGTACCGGGATCGGGCGACTCAGCCCAGCTCCCATTTTAACCATACATACCGCACCACTGTACAGCAAACCCACCCAAGACAAAAAACCATCACCAAGCCCAAATGCCCTAAGTGCAGAAAAAAGATAGGAGTGATCCACCCTGTCGAACGCCTTCTCCTGGTCAAGTGAGACGATACCGACATTGACATCGTGAAATTTACAAACATCGAGCACATCACGAATCACAAAAATGTTGTCCATCACTGTCCTGTCTGGGATACAGTATGTCTGATCACTATTTACAATCACTTCCAAGTGTTCTCTCAGTCTGTTAGACAAGGCTCTGGAAAGCACCTTATAGTCAGTACACAGCAGGGCCACTGGTCTCCAGTTCTTCAGAAGGGCCAAGTCTCCCTTCTTGGGCAGCAGGGAGAGTACCGCCCGCTGGCACGAGACCGGAAGTGATCCAGTTTTAAAACATTCCAACAAAACACAATGTAAGTCAGAACCGATAATGTTCCAGAACTGCTTAAAGAAATCCGTGGAGAGGCCGTCGATTCCCGGAGTCTTCCCTGAAGCCATCTGGTTCACTGCAGCCGTCAGCTCCTCCAGCGTCAGCTCTCCGTCCAGCGTAGCCCTCTCTGCTGGACTGAGCTGTGGAAGACCCTCCAGGAGCTCCTTACGGCTCTCTGTACAGCACTGCTCCTCCCCAAAAAGAGCAGCGTAGAAGCCCGCGGCATGAGTCCTCATCTCCCTCTGGTCGGTGGTTATCCTGCCTCCTGGGAGCTTCAGACAGGTCATCCGCTTCCTCTGCGCCACCGATCTCTCCAGGTTGAAGAAAAACGAACTAGGGGCGTCCATGTCCTTCAACTGGAGAAAACGGGACCTGACCAGAGCTCCTTTCACTCTCTCCTGCAGGAAGGAGCTCAACTCCATCCTCCTCTCCTTCAGCAGTTGGCCCACACTGGGATCTGGGTCTCTCTGGAAGCCTTCCTCAATGCTCTTTATGTTAGCTTCAAGGTCCTTGACAGCAGACTTGACTTTAGCGGTGGCGTTTGAGGTGTACTGCTGGCAGAACACACGGATCTGTGCTTTTCCGACCTCCCACCACTGTTTTAGAGAACTGAAACAAACTTTTTCAGTTTTCCACTGCTGCCAAAGAACCCCAAAGCTCTGACAAAAAGTTCTGTCCTGTAGAAGTTTGTTATTAAAATGCCAGTAGGAGTTAACCCTTTCACCCGGTGAGGTTATCAAGCCTAAGCTGACGAGGTGGTGATCGGTGAACCCGACTGGACTGATTGTGCTGTTTTTCAGTCTGGAACTGAGACTGTGCGAGATGTAGATTCTGTCCAGCCTGGCTGCACTTATCCTGTCGTTTCTGACCCTGACCCATGTGTACTGCCTGTTTTGTGGGTGTTTTACTCTCCATGCGTCCAACAGATCTAGGTGTGCGATGACGTTGCGGAGACTCTGAGCTGACAGTGGGTGTGGTTCCTCACTGTTCCTGTCTATGGTGAAGTCTACAGTGCAGTTGAAATCCCCTCCGATGATCAGTTGCTCCTGATGGCAGCTCTGCAGTTCGTTTTGCAGCACAGTGAAGAAGCGTGCTCTTTCTGACCCCTGATTCGGTGCATATATATTCAGGAAGCAGTAAAGCGAGCCCTCTATCTCCGCCCTCACCATCAGCAGACGACCCTTCACCACCTCAGTGACAGACAGCACTGTTGCATTGGCTGCTCTTCTAAACAGCACGGCTACTCCGGCACTGAGATTGGTGCCGTGGCTCAGGGTGCATGAGCCCTCCCACCATAGACCCCAGTCCACTTCATCTGATGGAGTGGTGTGAGTTTCTTGCAAAAAGAGGATGTCCAACCTTTTTTGATTTACAACTTCCAGTATTAATGCTCTTTTCTGTCTGTCCCTCCCACCATTGATGTTTAAAGACCCTAAATTAAAGCTCTGCATTGAAAGGTCAGAGGAAAGGAGGCAGGACAAGAGCAGAAATAAGCAGTGGAAAGTGGAAAACCCCGTGTGACACATGATCATGTTAAACTGTCTTAGTGGTTTTAACCCTTTTACTTTTTCTTACTTTCCTCAGGGTTGTGATGTGTTTCTTTAGACGGAAGCGCTTTCGTTCATCTAAAAGGTCAAAACCCACCTGTCTCTGCACCACCCCAACAGAGCGAATGAACTTCTCAGTGTCACCGAAATATTCACTCACTTTTACAGATCTTTTGTAAGTTACGTCCAAAAACGAGTTAATGTCCTCTAGTGAGTACAGATCAGAGCTTTTAACGCACGCTTCAGAGTTAGATGCAGTATCTGATTCACTCTCCTCCTCCATGTCCGCTCCTTCACAAGACAGCTGGCTGTTGGACACAGACCCTACACTCTGTCCTTCATCTAAGCCTATGGTGTGATCTCCACCTGCAGCACCTGTGGCTGCCTCTTCACAGAGTTCTACAGACTGAGGTGGTGCTTTGGTACCAGATGCAGTGAGGTTCTGCACAACCACAGGAGCCTGCAGGTTGTGAGCCTGACCCTGATCCTCCTTGTCGACATTTTTGTTAACAGAAGACGAGGAAGCGCCGCCGGCGGGATCCGCAGCGCCGCGGCCGGAGCCGCGAGAGCAGTCACGGTCCCAGCAGCGACCTCTCAAGCCGCGAGAACAGCCGCGTCCGCGGCAAGGGCCTCCGTGCTTCTCTGCTGCTTATGCGGACACGCGAAGCGTTTATGTCCCACATCCCCGCACTCAAAGCATTTGAGCTGTCCCGAGCTCGCGTAGACCATATAGGAACCCTCCCCGTGTTTCACCCTGAAGGACACCTCCAGTGTTTGTGCAGGTGTCTCCAGGAACATGAAGACCTGCCTCCTCAGCGACAGCACATGCTTTAGTTTGGGATCCTTGCATCCCAAACTTACCGTTTTAAAACTGCTGGCAAACTTTCCAAACCTGCGCAGCTCGTTTTCCAGCAGGTCGTTCGGTATAAACGGCGGAACACCGGACACGGTGATCCTCGTAGACAGCACTGAGAGCGGAGACACCTGCACAAAGCTGTCCCTGAGAAACACGCCGCTCTCCACCAGCTTGTGGACAAACGCCTCGCTCGTCATGAACACAACCACGGCTTTATTCATCCGGGATGAAAACGAGAGGTTGTTGTGTCCCACCTGCTCTCCGACAGCCAGCAGCACCTCCTCTACCGACACGCTGCTGTCCGGTGGGACTATCCGGACTCCCTGCCGGATTGACGGGGGTGGCGTCTCAGAGGACGCCATGCTCCCGAAAAAAAGTTAAACAAAACCACTATCACGCGTTATTCTACCGGTAAACACACCCTGCCTCTTACCTGATCATGTGCACACACCGAGGAAGTGAGGAACAATCCCAAAACTGTAAACATACGATCAAAACTCCACACATCCACTGCTCACACGTCCACCACGCACACTCACACTCACACTCACACGGAACCGGAAACGAGGAGAGGAGAGGAGAGGAGTCTGTGTGTGTGTGTGTGTGTGTGTGTGTGTGTGTGTGTGTGTGTGTGTGTGTGTGTGTGTGTGTGTGTGTGTGTGTGTGTGTGTGTGTACCTGGATGCTCTGCAGGTGTAACAGGAAGTGGTCCAGGTTGAAGAAGACCAGGTTTGAAGGGAAGTCCCAGTTGTGAGTGTCTCCATCCTGCAGAGAGAAACCAGAAGAATCCTCAGACCTGGACCTGGACCAGGACTCTGTGTACATGTCTGTGGTGTAGACATGAGGGGTACCTGCTCCAGCTGGGTCCTGCACCGCCTGTACTCCTCTTTGAGAGTCTGAAGGGTCCAGATCACCAGTGTGACATCATCCAGTCTGGGACCAGAATCTGACCCCAGACCAGACATCACCTCCTCCTCATGAAGGAACCTCCTGCTCTGTAGACCAGGAAGGAGGAGCACAATCAACTGGTGTGTGTGTGTGTGTGTGTGTGTGTGTGTGTGTGTGTGTGTGTGTGTGTGTGTGTGTGTGTGTTACCATCTGTATGAACAGGTTACAGATCTCCTGCAGCAGGACCACTACCCTACAGGGTCTACGGTAGAACTCAGACCTGATCCACAGCTGTCTCACCTCCTCCATCAGAGCAGCCATGTTGTCCCCCAGCTGTCAATCACACACACACACACACACACACACACACACACACACACACACACACAGTGATGATGTCACACACACACACACACACACACACACACACACACACACACACACACACACACACACACACACACACACAGGTGATGTCACAGTAAACCCCTGGAGGACCGGTCCATGAGGTACCTGCTGGTAGTCCATCTGCTCCAGCTCCTCCAGCTTCTCCTGCACAGAGTCCAGGTTCACGGTGAGGTCCTGGGCCTCGTCCAGACCTGAGGGGACCAACAGAGACGGGTCAGAGGACTGATGTGGTTCTGAGGACTCATGTCCCACATCGATGGAGACCTCCTGTCTCACCTTCCTGGACCTCTGAGTACAGGTCTCTGAGACTGGACCAGTACACGCTGTCTGCTCTCTGGACCACAGAGACCACCTGCTGGGCTCTGCTGCTCCTCAGCTGGACCAAGAACCAGAGGAAGGACTTTATATCACTTTATATCATTAGAATACTACATCATAAGATACGATTATAATAGTGGACCTGCTGCTGGATCAGGTGCAGGTTCTTCAGTCTAGTCCTCCAGAAGTTAAACTCCTCTGAGGGAAGCGGATCCAGTCCGTCCAGAACCGGCTGAGACGAGTCCTGCTGCAGGAAGTCTGAGACCAGCTTCACCCACTCTGTGATGGTGGTGTCACAGGAGTAGAGCAGCTTAGTGTGTGACAACTTCCTGTTAGAGAGAAGAAGAAGAAGAAGAAGCTTCAGTGTTAGAGAAGAAGAAGAAGAAGCGTCAGTGTTAGAGAAGAAGAAGAAGAAGATGATGAAGAAGCTTCAGTGTTAGAGAAGAAGAAGAAGCGTCAGTGTTAGAGAAGAAGAAGAAGAAGATGATGAAGAAGCTTCAGTGTTAGAGAAGAAGAAGAAGAAGAAGTGTTAGAGAAGAAGAAGAAGATGATGAAGAAGAAGAAGCTTCAGTGTTAGAGAAGAAGAAGAAGCGTCAGTGTTAGAGAAGAAGAAGAAGAAGATGATGAAGAAGCTTCAGTGTTAGAGAAGAAGAAGAAGAAGTGTCAGTGTTAGAGAAGAAGAAGATGATGAAGAAGCTTCAGTGTTAGAGAAGAAGAAGAAGAAGAAGCGTCAGTGTTAGAGAAGAAGAAGATGATGAAGAAGCTTCAGTGTTAGAGAAGAAGAAGAAGAAGAAGAAGAAGAAGAAGTCTGTCGTACCCCTCTTCAGTGTCGTCGGTGAAGGTGTTTCCATGAAGCTGGTCCTCATGAAGAGCGTCGGGATAAGTGAGGAAGGTTCCTCCTTCCATCTGAGCCTCCATCACCAGCGCCTCGTTCCTCTGCTGCTCCGTGGACCTCAGAGCCTCCTCGGCTAAGCCCACCACCCACCTTCTGCTCGTCTCTGGGTTAATAAGCAACGGGCAGGTCACCTGAGAGCAGAGAGGACTCACCTTTAAAACCTTCAGCCTGGACGTCCTGCAGGTACAGCAGCGTTCTAACCAAAGGGATTGAGAACTGTGGGTCCTGACCCAGTGTTTGGAAACCTGTTAGCCTTAGCTTCAATTAGCTAAAGCTAACAGTTGGCCTTATCTTGAACTAGCCATAGCTCACAGCTAGCCCTAATGTTGGCTCATCTTAAATTAGCCATAGCTTTAATATGGCTTATCCTGAATTGGCCAGTTAGCCTTAATCTTAAATTTGCCATATTCATATTAGCCTTATCTTAAATTAGCCTTAGCTTCCAGTTAGCCTAACTGTTTGCCTTAGCTATAATTAGCCTTAGCTTCCAGTTAGCCTAAATGTTAGCCTTAGCTTGAATTAGCCGTAGCTTCCAGCTAGCCTTAATGCTAGACTTAGCTATAATTAGCCTTAGCTTAACCTTAATGCTAGCCTTAGCTATAATTCGCCTTAGCTTAGCTAGCCTTAATGCTAGCCTTAGCTTAATTAGCCTAGCTTAGCTAGCCTTAATGCTAGCCTTAGCTTAATTAGCCTAGCTTAGCTAGCTGTCCCACCTCCTCAGAGACAGCGATGATGAAGCTCTTGGCGTCTTCTCCCTCAACTTCTTGGATTATTAAAATCTTTCGGACATTTTCTCTCGTGATGACTTCTCGACCCGATCTGGAGACGCAGATCACTTTAGTTTGGACATTTTTAGGGGGGTCCAGGTCGACGGAGAGTCCTCCATCTTCAGGGTCCTGACAGAGGAACAGGTTCTTGTAGTCCGGAGTGTTGAAGAAGGTGCTGAAGATCACCTGGGTTTCCTCCTCAGAGACAAACTGCAGCCATCTTTCCTCCTCCAACCGGAAGCTGGTGAGGGTGAAGCTCCGGACGGGATCCAGCCGCTCGTCTCTGGCGTCCATCTTTATCTTCACACTTTCTTCTTCTCTTTATCTTCACACCTTCTCCTGCTTGTCTCCACTCTCTCATAAAATAAAACGGGTGAAAACTTCATAAATCAACCGTTTTTGTTTTTTTTAAATAACGGTTGGTGATGCCTTCACTGTCTTTTCTCAGTGTCGTAAATATGAGAGTTTCAGTTTCATTTTGTATTCATATTGTAGCAGCTCATTTTAAAGTGACTAAGAGGAACTTTAACCTGGTCCTGAACCAGTCTTCTTCCTCCTCCTCATCCTCCTCATCCTCCTCTTCCTCCACCTCTTCTTCCTCCTCTTCCTCGTCCTCTTCTTCCTCCTCATCCTCGTCCTCTTCCTTTTCCTCTTCCTCCTCCTTTTTACTAGTTCACTACCTCACTTAGTGGGAGTGTGTAGGAGCTGGATTACAATTGGTCCAAACAGGACGACCCGCCCTACTTTCCCTCTGATTGGCTAGTACTCGTTGCCTTCGTTGGTTGATTGGTTCGTTCAGGCACGGTTAGGGTTGTGTCAAGGTGAGCCAATCAGAAGCAGAGTAGGGCGGGTCATGCCGCACCATGGCTCTGATCCACTCTGTGATTGGTTGCTGGATCGTATAAATACAACATCTCGCTAGTTTTTAACCACAGGAGAGTTTGAGAGCGTGAAGGTGGACGGAGATCAGCCGGCGCTACCGCTGAGAGAAGCGTCGATGATCGGGTATCGTGAATGTTACGGTCCGTCTGGTGTCGGTGTACTTTCACTGACTACTAAAGAGAACTATGAATGTGATGCGTTAACCGCTAAAGCAGCTAACGTTAGCTGCAGGGGCTAACTCCAGGCTACGACCGGCTCCGACCGGCTCCGATGGATCCGTTAACGGTAAGAAGTGATTCAACAAACGGACAAAGAACTGAACTGTGGCGGGAACATTTAGTCAAGATGGCGACCATAATGTGTTTGTGACGCTAGCGATATATTTAGTGAACACACTTACAGGTTTGGTTCCTTTGTTCTACCTGTGATTTAAGAAGTACTCTAATGTAGTAATACTACACACTAGAAGTACTCTACTTCTACTACTCACTCGGGGTGACCGTGGCTAAGTGGAGAGCAGGGCCGCCTTTCAATCGGAGGGTTCGATCCCCGGCTCCTGCTCCGCTAGTCTCATGTCAATGTGTCCTTGAGCAAGACCCGTAACCCCAAAATTGCTCCCGTAGCTGCGTATAGATAGATACTGGACTGTAGATACTGAGAAGTCGCTTTGGATAAAAGCGTCTGTAATGTGATGTAATACTACACACTGGAAGTACTCTTGAAGTGATGAAACGAAAGGCCGATTGAAGCCCCCCCAGCAGTCTGTTCACAGAGGGGGGGCCGTGACAAAACCGAGCTGAAGCGTCTTCTGATCCAGGATTCTGGTCCTGGGTTCTTCACCTGATCCGTGTACCTGTCTTCGCCTGTTCACCACCTCTGCTCTCTGATTGGCTCTGACAGAACGACCCCCGTGAAGCGGTGACATCATCGTTGAGGCTGTGACGTCACATGATGGCGGTGAGTGACATTTCAACACGCATCCAATCAGCTGAGTGGGCGGGGCTTAGCTCTGCTGGGAGATGATGTGAACAAAAGGCCGAATTGTAGCGCCCCCCCCCTCAGGCAGTGTGTTCTCAGAGAAGGGGGGGGGGGGGGGGGTCGCTGTGACAAAGACTAACCGAAGCGTTCGTCTGATCCCAGGTCAGCAGGGTCATGTGACTCAGGAGTCTTTATGTTTCCTGGTTGTTGTTGTTGTTGTTGTCTTGTTTTAAAGACCTTTTTCATTTGTTTAGACACATCTGGAAGCAGCTGCTGCCCCCTCCTGGACCACGCCAGGGACCTGGACCACACAGAACTCTGTAGAGAACCATGTTTATTTTGACTGATGTATATAAATCTCAATGTTATTGAATGAAAGTTGTTTTTAATAAAAAGTGTTAAACTCTTGATCGTGTTTCTGCTCAAACTATCAGCTCACAACTGGTCCTGGATCTGAGGGGGTACTAACAATAATGCCTCGTGGGGGGGGGGGTACTAATAATGCCTTGTGGGGGGGGGTACTAATAATGCCTCGTGGGGGGGGGTACTAATAATGCCTCGTGGGGGGGGTACTAATAATGCCGTGGGGGGGGGGGGTACTAATAATGCCTTGTGGGGGGGGTACTAATAATGCCTTGTGGGGGGGTGTACTAATAATGCCTTGTGGGGGGGTGTACTAATAATGCCTCGTGGGGGGGTGTACTAATAATGCCTCGTGGGGGGGGTGTACTAATAATGCCTCGTGGGGGGGGTACTAATAATGCCTCGTGGGGGGGGGTACTAATAATGCCTCGTGGGGGGGGTGTACTAATAATGCCTCGTGGGGGGGGTACTAATAATGCCTCGTGGGGGGGGTACTAATAATGCCTCGTGGGGGGGGTACTAATAATGCCTCGTGGGGGGGTGTACTAATAATGCCTCGTGGGGGGGGTGTACTAATAATGCCTCGTGGGGGGGGGGTACTAATAATGCCTCGTGGGGGCGGGTACTAATAATGCCTCGTGGGGGCGGGTACTAATAATGCCTCGTGGGGGTACTAATAATGCCTCGTGGGGGGGGTACTAATAATGCCTCGTGGGGGGGGGTACTAATAATGCCTCGTGGGGGGGGTACTAATAATGCCTCGTGGGGGGGTACTAATAATGCCTCATAGGGGTACTAATAATGCCTCGTGGGGGGGGTACTAATAATGCCTCGTGGGGGGGTGTACTAATAATGCCTCGTGGGGGGGGTGTACTAATAATGCCTCGTGGGGGGGTGTACTAATAATGCCTCGTGGGGGGGGGTACTAATAATGCCTCGTGGGGGCGGGTACTAATAATGCCTCGTGGGGGGGTACTAATAATGCCTCATAGGGGTACTAATAATGCCTCGTGGGGGGGGGGTACTAATAATGCCTCGTGGGGGGGGTACTAATAATGCCTCGTGGGGGGGTGTACTAATAATGCCTCGTGGGGAGGGTACTAATAATGCCTCGTGGGGGGGTACTAATAATGCCTCATAGGGGTACTAATAATGCCTCGTAGGGGGGGTACTAATAATGCCTCGTGGGGGGGGTACTAATAATGCCTCGTAGGGGTACTAATAATGCCTCGTGGGGGGGTACTAATAATGCCTCGTAGGGGGGGTACTAATAATGCCTCGTGGGGGGGGTGTACTAATAATGCCTCGTGGGGGGGTGTACTAATAATGCCTCGTGGGGGGGGTACTAATAATGCCTCGTGGGGGGGGTGTACTAATAATGCCTCATGGGGGGGTACTAATAATGCCTCGTGGGGGTACTAATAATGCCTCGTGGGGGGGGTACTAATAATGCCTCGTGGGGGTACTAATAATGCCTCGTGGGGGTACTAATAATGCCTCGTGGGGAGGGGGTACTAATAATGCCTCGTGGGGGTACTTGTACTAAGCGGTCCGGTTGATGTATCTTGTGTTTTATGCTCATAATGAATCTAGAGGACGTTTAAAGAGAAATTCATTTAAATACTCAGATTACTCTCAAGGTGTACTTGTTGAATATATGTATTCTGTCCACTTAGTGATGTATTTAAATATGAAATACTCAGATTTCTATCTCCAGCTTAAAAACATTAAAATATTTCATCATATTTTATTATAAATGTTAGTGAATATACAGTTCGTGTCAGACCGGATGTTGTATAAATACTCCGACCGGATGTTGTATAAATATATATTTTAATTTTTCAGACTTTCCCTTTTTTTTTTTTTTGGTAGGTTGAACTTTTCCCCGGAAGTCTCCACCAGCTGCTGCTGCAGAAGAAGAAGAAGTTGCTGCTGTTCGCTCGAGACGCAACTTTTATTATTAACGGAACCGGACCGGAGGATGGAGACCGACGCGTCATCGCCGGTAAACACACCGACCGACCGGAGCCGGTTGTGCAGCTAAGCTAACGGAGCTAGCCTCTGGATCTGTGGGAATTAGAACCTGTCGCCAAACTCCATTCATAGAACAGAACGTTTAAAGAACCGAATCTAACGAGCTCTAACGAACACGTGACCCGACTCAATGATGACGACATGTGTTAGAACCGAGCTGTCGGTGATTCGGCCTCGACCGGACCGAGCTCTGCTCCGGTAAAACGGTAGAAATCGAGTCGGTGTGAAGATAAACAGACGAAGAAGAGCTGCCGGTTCTGTTTAAAGAACCAAAGAACCTCATTTATTCATCTGTTTAATGTGAAATACAAAGGAGATGAACACGTGAATGGAGTTTAGTTTGAGGTTCTGTCTCCTGAGGGTCTGGATGTACTACTACCACACAGAGTACCACTACCACACAGTACTACTACCACACAGAGTACTACCACACAGTACTACTACCACACAGAGTACCACTACCACACAGTACTACTACCACACAGAGTACCACTACCACACAGTACTACTACCACACAGAGTACTACCACACAGTACTACTACCACACAGAGTACTACTACCACACAGAGTACCACTACCACACAGAGTACTACTACCACACAGAGTACCACTACCACACAGTACTACTACCACACAGAGTACTACCACACAGAGTACCACTACCACACAGTACTACTACCACACAGTACTACTACCACACAGAATACTACAACACAGAGTACTACTACCACACAGAGTACTACCACACAGTACTACTACCACACAGAGTACTACCACACAGTACTACTACCACACAGTACTACTACCACACAGAGTACCACTACCACACAGAGTACTACCACACAGAGTACTACCACACAGAGTACTACTACCACACAGTACCACTACCACACAGTACTACTACCACACAGTACCACTACCACACAGTACTACTACCACACAGAGTACTACTACCACACAGAGTACTACCACACAGAGTACTACTACCACACAGAGTACCACTACCACACAGTACTACTACCACACAGAGTACTACTACCACACAGTACTACTACCACACAGAGTACCACTACCACACAGTACTACTACCACACAGAGTACTACTACCACACAGTACTACCACACAGAGTACTACTACCACACAGAGTACCACTACCACACAGTACTACTACCACACAGAGTACTACTACCACACAGAGTACTACCACACAGAGTACTACTACCACACAGAGTGCCACTACCACACAGTACTACTACCACACAGAGTACCACTACCACACAAAGTACTATTACCACACAGAGTACTACTACCACACAGAGTGCCACTACCACACAGTACTACTACCACACAGAGTACTACCACACAGAGTACTACTACCACACAGAGTACTACCACACAGAGTACTACCACACAGTACTACTACCACACAGAGTACTACCACACAGAGTACTACTACCACACAGAGTACTACCACACAGAGTACTACCACACAGAGTACCACTACCACACAGTACTACTACCACACAGAGTACTACCACACAGAGTACTACTACCACACAGAGTACCACTACCACACAGTACTACTACCACACAGAGTACCACTACCACACAGAGTACCACTACCACACAGAGTACCACTACCACACAGTACTACTACCACACAGAGTACTACTACCACACAGAGTACTACCACACAGAGTACTACTACCACACAGAGTGCCACTACCACACAGTACTACTACCACACAGAGTACCACTACCACAGAGTACTACTACCACACAGAGTACTACTACCACACAGAGTACTACTACTACCACACAGAGTACCACTACCACAGAGTACTACTACCACACAGAGTACTACTACTACCACTCAGAGTACCACTACCACACAGTACTACTACCACACAGAGTACCACTACCACACAGAGTACTACTACCACACAGAGTACCACTACCACACAGTACTACTACCACACAGAGTACTACTACCACACAGAGTACTACCACACAGAGTACTACCACACAGAGTACTACTACCACACAGAGTACCACTACCACACAGTACTACTACCACACAGTACTACTACCACACAGAGTACTACTACCACACAGAGTACTACCACACAGTACTACTACCACACAGAGTACTACTACCACACAGAGTACCACTACCACACAGTACTACTACCACACAGAGTACCACTACCACACAGTACTACTACCACACAGAGTACTACTACCACACAGAGTACTACCACACAGTACTACTACCACACAGAGTACCACTACCACACAGTACCACTACCACACAGTACTACTACCACAAAGAGTACCACTACCACACAGTACTACTACCACACAGAGTACTACTACCACACAGAGTACTACCACAGAGTACTACTACCACACAGAGTACTACTACCACACAGAGTACTACCACACAGAGTACTACCACACAGAGTACCACTACCACACAGTACTACTACCACACAGTACTACTACCACACAGAATACTACAACACAGAGTACTACTACCACACAGAGTACTACCACACAGTACTACTACCACACAGTACTACTACCACACAGAGTACCACTACCACACAGAGTACTACCACACAGAGTACTACCACACAGAGTACCACTACCACACAGTACTACTACCACACAGAGTACTACTACCACACAGTACTACTACCACACAGAGTACCACTACCACACAGTACTACTACCACACAGAGTACTACTACCACACAGTACTACCACACAGAGTACTACTACCACACAGAGTACCACTATCACACAGTACTACTACCACACAGAGTACTACTACCACACAGAGTACTACTACCACACAGTACTACCACACAGAGTACCACTACCACACAGTACTACTACCACACAGAGTACCACTACCACACAGAGTACTACTACCACACAGAGTACCACTACCACACAGAGTACCACTACCACACAGTACTACTACCACACAGAGTACTACTACCACACAGAGTACTACCACACAGAGTACTACCACACAGAGTACTACTACCACACAGAGTGCCACTACCACACAGTACTACTACCACACAGAGTACCACTACCACAGAGTACTACTACCACACAGAGTACTACTACCACACAGAGTACTACTACTACCACACAGAGTACCACTACCACAGAGTACTACTACCACACAGAGTACTACTACTACCACTCAGAGTACCACTACCACACAGTACTACTACCACACAGAGTACCACTACCACACAGAGTACTACTACCACACAGAGTACCACTACCACACAGAGTACTACTACCACACAGAGTACCACTACCACACAGTACTACTACCACACAGAGTACTACTACCACACAGAGTACTACCACACAGAGTACTACCACACAGAGTACTACTACCACACAGAGTACCACTACCACACAGTACTACTACCACACAGTACTACTACCACACAGAGTACTACTACCACACAGAGTACTACCACACAGTACTACTACCACACAGAGTACTACTACCACACAGAGTACCACTACCACACAGTACTACTACCACACAGAGTACCACTACCACACAGTACTACTACCACACAGAGTACTACTACCACACAGAGTACTACCACACAGTACTACTACCACACAGAGTACCACTACCACACAGTACCACTACCACACAGTACTACTACCACAAAGAGTACCACTACCACACAGTACTACTACCACACAGAGTACTACTACCACACAGAGTACTACCACAGAGTACTACTACCACACAGAGTACTACTACCACACAGAGTACTACCACACAGAGTACTACCACACAGAGTACCACTACCACACAGTACTACTACCACACAGTACTACTACCACACAGAATACTACAACACAGAGTACTACTACCACACAGAGTACTACCACACAGTACTACTACCACACAGTACTACTACCACACAGAGTACCACTACCACACAGAGTACTACCACACAGAGTACTACCACACAGAGTACTACTACCACACAGTACCACTACCACACAGTACTACTACCACACAGAGTACTACTACCACACAGAGTACTACCACACAGAGTACTACTACCACACAGAGTACCACTACCACACAGTACTACTACCACACAGAGTACTACTACCACACAGTACTACTACCACACAGAGTACCACTACCACACAGTACTACTACCACACAGAGTACTACTACCACACAGTACTACCACACAGAGTACTACTACCACACAGAGTACCACTATCACACAGTACTACTACCACACAGAGTACTACTACCACACAGAGTACTACTACCACACAGTACTACCACACAGAGTACTACTACCACACAGAGTACCACTATCACACAGTACTACTACCACACAGAGTACTACTACCACACAGAGTACTACCACACAGAGTACTACTACCACACAGAGTGCCACTACCACACAGTACTACTACCACACAGAGTACTACTACCACACAAAGTACTATTACCACACAGAGTACTACTACCACACAGAGTGCCACTACCACACAGTACTACTACCACACAGAGTACTACCACACAGAGTACTACTACCACACAGAGTACTACCACACAGAGTACTACCACACAGTACTACTACCACACAGAGTACTACCACACAGAGTACTACTACCACACAGAGTACTACCACACAGAGTACTACCACACAGAGTACCACTACCACACAGTACTACTACCACACAGAGTACTACCACACAGAGTACTACTACCACACAGAGTACCACTACCACACAGTACTACTACCACACAGAGTACTACTACCACACAGAGTACCACTACCACACAGAGTACCACTACCACACAGTACTACTACCACACAGAGTACTACTACCACACAGAGTACTACCACACAGAGTACTACCACACAGAGTACTACTACCACACAGAGTGCCACTACCACACAGTACTACTACCACACAGAGTACCACTACCACAGAGTACTACTACCACACAGAGTACTACTACCACACAGAGTACTACTACTACCACACAGAGTACCACTACCACAGAGTACTACTACCACACAGAGTACTACTACCACACAGAGTACTACTACTACCACTCAGAGTACCACTACCACACAGTACTACTACCACACAGAGTACCACTACCACACAGAGTACTACTACCACACAGAGTACCACTACCACACAGTACTACTACCACACAGAGTACTACTACCACACAGAGTACTACCACACAGAGTACTACCACACAGAGTACTACTACCACACAGAGTACCACTACCACACAGTACTACTACCACACAGTACTACTACCACACAGAGTACTACTACCACACAGAGTACCACTACCACACAGTACTACTACCACACAGAGTACCACTACCACACAGTACTACTACCACACAGAGTACTACTACCACACAGAGTACTACCACACAGTACTACTACCACACAGAGTACCACTACCACACAGTACCACTACCACACAGTACTACTACCACAAAGAGTACCACTACCACACAGTACTACTACCACACAGAGTACTACTACCACACAGAGTACTACTACCACACAGTACTACTACCACACAGAGTACTACCACACAGAGTACTACTACCACACAGAGTACCACTACCACACAGTACTACTACCACACAGAGTACTACTACCACACAGTACTACTACCACACAGAGTACCACTACCACACAGTACTACTACCACACAGAGTACTACTACCACACAGAGTACTACCACACAGAGTACTACTACCACACAGAGTACCACTACCACACAGTACTACTACCACACAGAGTACTACTACCACACAGAGTACTACCACACAGAGTACTACTACCACACAGAGTGCCACTACCACACAGTACTACCACCACACAGAGTACTACCACCACACAGAGTACTACTACCACACAGAGTACTACCACCACACAGAGTACCACTACCACACAGTACTACTACCACACAGAGTACTACTACCACACAGAGTACTACTACCACACAGTACTGCTACCACACAGAGTACTACTACCACACAGTACTACTACCACACAGAGTACTACTACCACAGAGTACTACTACCACACAGAGTACTACCACACAGAGTACTACTACCACACAGAGTACCACTACCACACAGTACTACTACCACACAGAGTACTACTACCACACAGAGTACTACCACACAGAGTACTACTACCACACAGAGTGCCACTACCACACAGTACTACCACCACACAGAGTACTACCACCACACAGAGTACTACTACCACACAGAGTACTACCACCACACAGAGTACCACTACCACACAGTACTACTACCACACAGAGTACTACTACCACACAGAGTACTACTACCACACAGTACTGCTACCACACAGAGTACTACTACCACACAGTACTACTACCACACAGAGTACTACTACCACAGAGTACTACTACCACACAGAGTACTACTACTACCACACAGAGTACTACTACTACCACACAGAGTACTACTATCACACAGAGTACTACTACCACAGAGTACTACTACCACACAGAGTACTACCACCACACAGAGTACTACTACTACACAGAGTACTACCACCACACAGAGTACTACTACTACTACCACACAGAGTACTTCTATTACCATACAGAGTACTACTATCACACAGAGTACTACCACCACACAGAGTACTACTACTACTACTCCCACACAGAGTACTACTATCACACAGAGTACTACCACCACACAGAGTACTACTACTACTACTCCCACACAGAGTACTACTATCACACAGAGTACTACCACCATAGAGTACTACTACCACCACACAGAGTACTACTACTACTACCACACAGAGTACTACTACTACCACACAGAGTACTACCACCACACAGAGTACTACTACCACACAGAGTACTACTACTACCACACAGAGTACTACCACCACACAGAGTACTACTACCACACAGAGTACTACTTCCACAGAGTACTACTACTACTACCACACAGAGTACTACAACCACACAGAGTACTACCACCACACAGAGTACTACTACTACTACCACACAGAGTACTACTATCACACAGAGTACTACTACCACAGAGTACTACTACTACTACCACACAGAGTACTACTACTACTACCACACAGAGTACTACTACCACACAGTGAGAGTACTAATACCACACAGTAGAAGTACTCTATTACTAATTTAAAGTACTCTGTTACATACATACTTCAGTCTTAAAGTAACCATGTTGTACTTTGACTCCTGATCAGTTTCAGGCCGTTCAGATCAAACCAGAACCAGAAGAAGTAGAGATCCAGACCTTCACCGTCCTCAAGAAGCTGTCCGTCAAACTGACCGACTGCAGGCTGTGGCTGGAGGGGCGGGACTTCCTGTCTCTTGGTAAGAACGGAGTCATTTCTTATTATTCTAACTTCCTTCAAGAAAAGTTACAGAAATGTTTGTGCATTCTGTCAATCATCCCCACAGACGATCACCCTCAGTTTTGTCACCAGAGACCGACACGACACCACCCGACGAACACGGGCAGAAAGATGGTGTACTGCTCCCAGTGTACCAAAGGCTTCTACAAGAGGTCTCACCTGGAGGCTCACCTGAGAACCCACCAGGGTCAGAAACCCAACCAATGCTGGCAATGTGGGAAGACCTACCCGACCCTGATGAGCCTGGTGGTCCACCAGCAGATCCACGACCGCAGGGAGCCTTACCGGTGCTCCTACTGCGACAAGACCTTCGCTCTGAAGAGGGACTGGAAGACGCACCACCGGATGCACTCCGGGACCAAACCCTTCAAGTGCTGGTTTTGCGGGGACGGCTTCGGCGAGCAGGACGAGCTCGACGAGCACCTGGAGATTCACAAGGGGGAGAAGTGCTACCGCTGCAAAGTCTGCGACAAGATGTTCGTCTCCTACCAGGGTTTCAACTTCCACCGCAAGTCGCACAAGAACCCGAAGCTGCTGCCGTGCCTGAAGTGCAAGAAGACCTTCGGTAATCCTCAGAGCCTGAAGCTCCACCAGGTGACTCACTCCAACAGGAAGCCGCACAAATGCCCCACCTGCAGCAAAGCCTTCAAGCTGCTGAGCGGCATGCGGGTCCACCAGAGGACCCACGAGGACCTGAGGGACTACCACTGCACAGAGTGCGGCAAGTGTTTCTCCAGCCTACAGGGCCTGAAGCTGCACCACCGCACCCACACTGGACTGAAGCCCTACAAGTGCACCGAGTGCGGAAAGAGGTTCACCCAGTCGCCCCACCTCAAGTCCCACATGGTCACGCACACCGGGGAGCGACCGTTCCTCTGCACCACCTGCGGGAAGAGGTTCACCCAGTCGTCCCACCTGAGGTCTCACGTCACGCTGTTCCACGTGGGCGAGAAGCCCTTCGCCTGCGACGACTGCGGGAAGAGCTTCACCATCGCCCACTACCTGAAAATGCACCGGCTGAGCCACACCAAGGAGAAGCTGTACCAGTGCTCGTACTGCGACAAGTCCTTCTCCTACCACAACTCCTGGAGGGCCCACGAGAGGATCCACACCGGCGAGCGTCCGTTCGGCTGCCACGACTGCGGCCAGAGCTTCATCACGTCGGGCTCGCTGCTGAGCCACCGGAGAACCAAACACACCGGAGAGAAGAGCCACTACTGCATCACCTGCGGGGAGTTCTTCTTCACCAGCTCGCTGCTGCGGGTCCACCAGCTCGACCACACCGGCGAGCGGCCTCACGCCTGCGGCTGCGGCAAGACATTCAAAACCAAAGGAGTGCTGCGCTACCACCTGAAGAGGTTCACTGACCACCAGCCGACCGAGTGAACGGCAGAGCTTCAGGTGCACGTCTCAACCACAGGAAGTTAGTTTACCAGAAACACACATTATCGTCGAGAGGACATCGTTACCTCTGAAGTCCGTCCACAATAAATGTCCTTAAAGACTCGGTGATGGCCGTCATGGCGACACTGAGATGTTGTTGTTTAAATTCTCGTTACATCCTGAAAAACCATCAATGAGTCAAAAGCTTTGAGAAAAAGTAATTAAAACAGAGGTCTGAAGAGACGGACTGTAGGGGGCGTGTCTTTAGAGGTCTGAAGAGACGGACTGTAGGGGGCGTGTCTTTAGAAGTCTGAAGAGACGGACTGTAGGGGGCGTGTCTTTAGGGGTCTGAAGAGACGGGCTGTAAGAAGCGTGTCTTTAGAGGTCTGAAGAGACGGACTGTAGGGGGCGTGTCTTTAGGGGTCTGAAGAGACGGACTGTAGGGGGCGTGTCTTTAGAGGTCTGAAGAGACGGACTGTAGGGGGCGTGTCTTTAGAAGTCTGAAGAGACGGGCTGTAGGGGGCGTGTCTTTAGAAGTCTGAAAAGACGGACTGTAGGGGGCGTGTCTTTAGAGGTCTGAAGAGATGGACTGTAGGGGGCGTGTCTTTAGAGGTCTGAAGAGACGGACTGTAGGGGGCGTGTCTTTAGAGGTCTGAAGAGACGGACTGTAGGGGGCGTGTCTTTAGAAGTCTGAAGAGACGGGCTGTAGGGGGCGTGTCTTTAGAAGTCTGAAGAGACGGACTGTAGGGGGCGTGTCTTTAGAGGTCTGAAGAGATGGACTGTAGGGGGCGTGTCTTTAGAAGTCTGAAGAGACGGGCTGTAGGGGGCGTGTCTTTAGAGGTCTGAGGTCTAAAAGTCCTTTATATCTTCTGAAGGTTCCTCACTGAGTGACCTAAAGTCTCTAAGGTTCCTCCATGATAACAGCTGTTTGAATCCTCTAAATGTTAAGGAAAGGTGCTTCAATGCTTCCTTTCCTATCTCCTTTAGCATAGGAAACACTGGACCTTCCTTTCCCAAAGGAAAGGAGGTAATTCCGACCCACAATGCATTGCGACGGCAACATTTAAAGTGACTAAGCATGAAAACAAACGCTATGTTTATCTCACAGGTTTAATAATGAACAGAGACGATCCTTATGTTTCATTTTATATATTTATTTATTCACTTTGAACATAAGTTTAGAAAATGAAAGAAATGAAATGAACACATTCTTGTTCTCAATAACAAGAAGCTTCAGTAATAAAACAGTCTGATGATCGATTATTATTCGAAAGATAAATATCTTGAATCTGGACTCAAGACTCGCTGGTTTTGACTCGTACCAGCATGACATGAGACACACATGTGCAACACTAACAGGGTCCTCTGGTCCTCTGGTCGTCCTCTGGTCTGTTGTGGTCTCATATTGAGACCTCCTCATGAACTCTGACTGTCAATAAAACCCTGTGAAGCTCAGTTTGTTTGTTTTTTAATATTGAATATGTTAATGTTCTGTGTATCATGGTGTAGTGTACTATTTAACATCATAGTACTATTGTGTCTCATATAATGTTCAAATTAAATGAGTAGTTTATATTTATCACGACCTCTGACCCTTCATCTCACCTCCACGTGACCCTCACGGGTGAGACACCTGGCCCCACGTGACCCTCCTCTTCAGGCTCCTCGCGCTGCGGACTCAGACCGGCAGGTTTAGTGAATAGAACAAAATAAAGTGCTGTGGAGACTTTAAGTGATGTAATGAGACACATATGAACAGAAACATATTTACCAACAGAGTGAATGAATGGATTCTATTTCTTCACCGTGTTCTAATGATCCAAAACGTAGAATAAATTCACACTTTTTTGCTTCCGTTGCTTTTATTCTGAAGGCGTTTAGTGACTTCCGCTCGTTACGTAAACAGTTAAGATGGCGGCCTGCAGTGTCCGACGCGTTCTCAGTCAGACTCTGAGCAGGTTCAGGTGTTCAGGACGTCACGTGACTCTACGGGACTCACCGGGAAGGTGAGTGTGTGACGAGAGAGAGACAGGTACATGAAGAGAGAGAGAGAGAGAGGTACATGAAGAGAGAGAGAGAGAGAGAGAGAGAGAGAGAGAGAGGTACACGAAGAGAGAGAGAGAGAGACAGGTACATGAAGAGAGAGAGAGAGAGGTACATGAAGAGAGAGAGAGAGAGAGAGAGGTACACGAAGAGAGAGAGAGAGACAGGTACATGAAGAGAGAGAGAGAGAGAGAGAGAGAGAGAGGTACACGAAGAGAGAGAGAGAGACAGGTACATGAAGAGAGAGAGGTACACGAAGAGAGAGAGACAGGTACATGAAGAGAGAGAGAGAGGTACACGAAGAGAGAGAGAGGGAGAGACAGGTACATGAAGAGAGAGAGAGACAGGTACATGAAGAGAGAGAGAGAGACAGGTACATGAAGAGACAGAGACAGGTACATGAAGAGACAGAGACAGGTACATGAAGAGAGAGAGAGAGACAGGTACATGAAGAGAGAGAGAGAGAGAGAGGTACACGAAGAGAGAGAGAGAGACAGGTACATGAAGAGAGAGAGAGAGAGAGAGAGAGAGGTACACGAAGAGAGAGAGAGAGACAGGTACATGAAGAGAGAGAGAGAGAGGTACACGAAGAGAGAGAGAGAGACAGGTACATGAAGAGAGAGAGAGACAGGTACATGAAGAGAGAGAGAGAGAGACAGGTACATGAAGAGACAGAGAGACAGAGACAGGTACATGAAGAGACAGAGACAGGTACATGAAGAGAGAGAGAGAGACAGGTACATGAAGAGAGAGAGAGAGAGAGAGAGGTACATGAAGAGAGAGAGAGACAGGTACATGAAGAGACAGAGAGACAGAGACAGGTACATGAAGAGAGAGAGAGAGACACAGGTACAGGCTCAGTGACCACACACCGGAAATAGAAAGAGGAAGACACAAGAAGACATGGACACCAAAGGAGAACAGAACATGTGGTCACTGTGGGACAGGTGAGACCGAGACAGAGAGACACTTCCTCCTAAAATGTGAAGCGTTCAATCAAATTAGGAACTTTTACTTTAACAAATTCAACTCTGTAATTTCAGATTTTAAAACATGTAATAACAACTCAAAATTAAAAATACTCCTAGGAGAAGGAGATAGGAAGTATCTAGCTGCCCAATATGTCCTAACATGTCACAACATGAGGGACAGTGAGTGACACACACACACACACACACACACACACACACACACACACACACACACACACATACACTGTATGTATGTAATTAATAATCAATCTAGATGTTATGTTAATGATATTGTGTATTAATATTATTGTATGTTTATTTTTGTTGATGCTTTGGCAATACTGTTTCTAAACTTTCATGCCAATAAAGCTATTGAAATTGAAAAATTGAAAATTGAATTGAGAGAGAGAGACAGGTACATGAAGAGAGAGAGAGAGAGAGACAGGTACTTGGAGAGAGAGAGAGAGAGAGAGAGAGAGACAGGTACTTGGAGAGAGAGAGAGAGACAGGTACATGAAGAGAGAGAGAGAGACAGGTACTTGAAGAGAGAGAGAGAGAGAGAGAGAGAGAGAGAGAGACAGGTACATGAAGAGAGAGAGAGAGACAGGTACATGAAGAGAGAGAGAGAGAGAGAGTGACAGGTACATGAAGAGACAGAGAGACAGAGACAGGTACATGAAGAGAGAGAGAGAGAGAGAGAGAGAGAGACAGGTACTTGAAGAGAGAGAGAAAGACAGGTACATGAAGAGAGAGAGAGAGAGAGAGAGAGAGACAGGTACATGAAGAGAGAGAGAGAGAGAGAGAGCGACAGGTACATGAAGAGAGAGAGAGCGAGAGAGACAGGTACATGAAGAGAGAGAGAGAGAGAGAGAGAGAGAGAGACAGGTACATGAAGAGACAGAGAGACAGAGACAGGTACATGAAGAGAGAGAAAGAGACAGGTACATGAAGAGAGAGAAAGAGACAGGTACATGAAGAGAGAGAGAGAGAGAGACAGGTACATGAAGAGAGAGAGAGAGAGAGAGAGAGAGAGAGAGACAGGTACATAGAGAGAGAGACAGGTACATGAAGAGAGAGAGAGAGAGACAGGTACATAAAGAGAGAGAGAGAGAGACAGGTACATGAAGAGACAGAGACAGGTACATGAAGAGAGAGAGAGAGAGAGACAGGTACATGAAGAGAGAGAGAGAGAGACAGGTACATGAAGAGAGAGAGAGAGAGACAGGTACATAAAGAGAGAGAGAGAGAGACAGGTACATGAAGAGACAGAGACAGGTACATGAAGAGAGAGAGAGGTACATCCCAATTATCTTATTTGTCACCTCCTCTCTCCTCTCTTGGTTTCCTTGCTAGTGAAGGAAACGTGGATACACCCTTAGTGTCTTTCTGTTGTCTCTTCTGTAACTTCTATCAGCGCTGTGACATCACAGGCTGTGAGGGACAAATGCTCGGCATGCTGGGTAAACGTGAGCCAACATGAGTCCATCGGGAGACATTTCCTGAAGGGAGGAGGAGGAGGAAGAGGAGGAGGAGGAGGAGGAGGAGGAGGAGTGCTGTGGGTGGCTGTCGGTACGTACAGTCACACATCATATCTTTACCCGTCACACCAAACTACAGTCACAAACCTGTGTGTGTGTGTGTGTGTGTGTGTGTGTGTGTGTGTGTGTGTGTGTGTGTGTGTCTGTGTGTCTCTGTGTGTGTGTGTCTGTGTGTGTAGCTTTCTCCTTCTTCAGTACTGATGAAGACCAACGAGATGAAGCTCAGAGGAAAGAGGATGAGATGATCCTGCTGCTGAAGAAGGCCAAGGTAGTAGAAGTACTAGTAGTACTGTAGTACTAACAGTACTCTGTCCCTCCAGCTCAGTAGTATTAGTACTAGTACTGTAGTACTAACAGCCCTGTCTCCTCCAGCTCAGTGTCTCCAGAGGACAGCTCCAGGCAGCCTCTGGGCTCCTCCATCAGGCCGTAGTTGTGGCTCATCAGATCCAGAACCACCAGGCCGTGATCTACACCTACAGTCTGGTAAACAGCCTCTCTCAGCTCTCAGCTGTCCTCAGCTCTACAGCTTTCTAACCCTCACCCTCACCCTTAGATGGCGAACCTGGCCTACGTTCAGGGTCAGCTGGACCACGTGAGTACCGCCCCCCATATGACTCACCTTTGTCACTATGGCAACGGCAGTGAGACAGCTGGTTGTCCTCTTCGTCCTCTCAGGCAGAAAAACTCTTCAAAGCAGCGATGGGCTTCATGCTGTCAGGAGGAACTCCAGAGGTGTGTGTGTGTGTGTGTGTGTGTGTGTGTGTGTGTGTGTGTGTTGTGTGTTGTGTGTGTGTGTGTGTGTTGATGTCTTCACTGACTTCCTGTCTTTTTCCAGGACGATAACGCTGTCATCGAGATGTCTCTGAAACTCGCCACCATCTACGCCGAACAGAACAAGTAAGAGTGAACCGTTCAAGTGCCTGACCTCTGACCTCACTTCCTGTCAGAGAGGTGACTGTGTGTGTGTGTGTGTGTGTGTGTGTGTGTGTGTGTGTGTGTGTGTGTGTGTGTGTGTGTGTGTGTTTGAGGACGGAGCTTGCAGAGCACGGGTTCAGGTTCTGTACGGAGTCTCTGGAGGCCAAACTGCAGAAACATAAAGAAACCGCTGCAGAGGATCGGACAGGTGAGAAGAAGAACCCTAAAAGAAGTCATGTAGGACTGCTTATGGTTAAAGAACCCTAAAAGAAGTCATGAAGGACTGCTTATTGTTAAAGAACCCTAAAAGAAGTCATGTAGGACTGCTTATTGTTAAAGAACCCTAAAAGAAGTCATGAAGGACTGCTTATTGTTAAAGAACCCTAAAAGAAGTCATGAAGGACTGCTTATTGTTAAAGAACCCTAAAAGAAGCCATGAAGGACTGCTTATCGTTAAAGAACCCTAAAAGAAGCCATGAAGGACTGCTTATCGTTAAAGAACCCTAAAAGAAGCCATGAAGGACTGCTTATCGTTAAAGAACCCTAAAAGAAGTCATGAAGGACTGCTTATTGTTAAAGAACCCTAAAAGAAGTCATGAAGGACTGCTTATCGTTAAAGAACCCTAAAAGAAGTCATGAAGGACTGCTTATCGTTAAAGAACCCTAAAAGAAGCCATGAAGGACTGCTTATCGTTAAAGAACCCTAAAAGAAGCCATGAAGGACTGCTTATCGTTAAAGAACCCTAAAAGAAGTCATGAAGGACTGCTTATCGTTAAAGAACCCTAAAAGAAGTCATGAAGGACTGCTTATTGTTAAAGAACCCTAAAAGAAGTCATGAAGGACTGCTTATTGTTAAAGAACCCTAAAAGAAGCCATGAAGGACTGCTTATTGTTAAAGAACCCTAAAAGAAGCCACGTAGGACTGCTTATTGTTAAAGAACCCTAAAAGAAGTCATGAAGGACTGCTTATTGTTAAAGAACCCTAAAAGAAGTCATGAAGGACTGCTTATTGTTAAAGAACCCTAAAAGAAGTCATGAAGGACTGCTTATTGTTAAAGAACCCTAAAAGAAGCCAGAGCAGAGCTGCAAGAATGTGGCAATAAAGTTCAGTCAAACTTCAAAAACATCAATGTAGACAGACTAAAAGATAGATGTAAAGAGAGAGGGACAGGGACAGGTAGAGAGACATACAGGGTAGAGAGACAGGGAGAGAGGTACATGTAGAGAGACAGACAAGCTGTTATGTGACTCTGTTGTCTTCAGAGGAGCAGGAGGCTCTGAGGAAGGAGACGCGTCTTCTGCTCGGTCTGTGTTTCGACTCGCGGGCTCGATACAGAGCGTCAACATTGCACCTGAAACAGGCGGTACAGGACTACCAGAGCGCACTGGACATCTGCAGCCAGGAGCAGGGAGACACACACCCACAGGTAGGACCACAGGTAGACACATTATTGTGAAGCGTTGAGACCTGAACATCATCCTCTTGTCTCACCTGTCAGACTCTGGTGCTGATGAGCGACCTGGCCACCGTCCTGGATTTGCAGGGTCGCCATGATGATGCCCTGGCTCTGGTCCAGCGGGCCGTGGATCTGAGCCGCTCTGCCGGACACCCGGACCAACACGTGCTGCTGGGAAACATGGCTGGCATCCTGCTGCACACAGGTCAGGGAGACGTCCAAGGTCTCTGAGTCCAACCTGCTTCAGATGGAACCACTCGCATATATGTGGGCGTGGCTTAATCTAAGGGGGCGTGGCTCCATCTAAAGTGGGCCGGGTAAACGATGGAGGCCCACCAGGTACGTCGGCTCTGATCTGTTCTGATGGTTCTGTCTGTGGCCCGTCAGGTCGGCTGGAGGACTCGGTGCGGTTCTACCAGGAGGCTCTGGGTCTGGCTCGGCAGGCTGGAGACCAGGAGGCTGTGGACCAGATCCAGGAGGGACTGCAGGAAGTGAAGAAGAGGAGGAGGAACCAGGAGAAGGAGAGGAAGGAGGATGAGGAGGCTGCAAAGCAGTGATTGGTTCACAGTGTGTCGCTGGACAGAATGGTTTCTCCTGAGGAGGAGGTGGAGGAAGAGGAAGAGGAGGACTAGGAGGAAGAAGAACAGGAGGAGGGGGAAGATGATTAATCCACAGCAACAGACTAGACCTCCAGACTGGTTCCCAGGATCCTGGTGACCCCTGTGACCCTCTGTTCTGTTGTTAACCTCTTTGATCTCAGTCGTGCTCTTCAGAGGATGAACCCTCCACGTCTGTCTGTGTAAAAGTGAAATAAATCTTCTATTGTGACGTCTACAGCTGCATCCTTTGTGTCCACTAGAGGGCGAATAACTACGACGAGTCTTCAGCTGATTCAGACAGAAACACACTGCAGCTTACTGTCCTTGTGAGGATTTCATTTATGTTACTTCTATTATTGATTCACTCTCAAGAAGTAACGTTTAATAATACTGATATAAATAATAATACACATCAGATACTGTGAAGCACAAAATACATGAAGTGTGTGTGTGTGTGTGTGTGTGTGTGTGTGTGTGTGTGTGTGTGTGTGTGTGTGTGTGTGTGTGTGTGTGTGTGTGTGTGTGTGTGTGTGTGTGTGGTTCCCACAGAAGGTGACGCAGGTGAACTTCCTGTTGTGTTTACTGAACATGTCAGAATAAAAGCAGTGATGACAGTAAACAAACAAACAGAAACGACAAACAAGAATCTACCACACACACATTCCTGTTCATCTGTCTTTGTGAGGACCCATGTTGACATAATGCTTTACCCCCTAACCCAGACCCTCTAACCCTGACCCCCTAACCCAGACCCTCTAACCCTGACCCCCTAACCCAGACCCTCTAACCCTGACCCCCTAACCCAGACCCTCTAACCCTGACCCCCTAACCCAGACCCTCTAACCCAGACCCTCTAACCCTGACCCCCTAACCCAGACCCTCTAACCCTGACCCCCTAACCCAGACCCTCTAACCCTGACCCCCTTATCCAGATCCTCTAACCCAGACCCTCTAACCCTGACCCCCTAACCCAGACCCTCTAACCCTGACCCCTAACCCAGACCCTCTAACCCTGACCCCCTATCTTTCAATATATTATCTATATATATATATATATATATATATATATATATATATATATATATATATATATAAAATGAAGACTACAGTCTAACACGTTATCATAGTCTGGTAGATTATGAATTCATGGACCATACAGAATGAACCCTGATAAACGTTTTGATTCTTTCTTAAAGCTAAATGTTCATATATGTCTAACATGCATTAACGTCTCTACGTCCACTGAATTAAAATGGAGGCTCTCTTTTGTTTACACGTTGCCGTGGTGACTCATGGAATTTAAGCTCCATTGATGATTCTTTTTTTGTTTTATTCACCACATACGAGTGTCAAAGTGAACTTGTTAAACCTGCTTTCTCAAACGGGGCCCTAAACTTCAAAACCAAGTCTGAACCTTAAAACCGAGTGTGAACCCTGAATCAGGCGTCTGAACAAAGACAAAATGTCCAAAATCCGTTGGTCCTCACTACGTAGCCAGTACAAGAAAACACACACACACGTGAGAAAAACTGTTTCTTCAGATTTAACTGATGTCATGAACACACACATAATCACATGTAAACACACACACAGCACATTCAGAGGTTAATTGTTGTTGTGCTAACAGGTTCATTAATCACACACACACACACACACACACACACACACACACAGGGGATGTGGTATAAAAGTATCTGCAGGTTGTTTCTGTCTCTCTGCTGGAATACGACAACTCAACACACTGACCAGGTATGAACACCCACACACACACACACACACACACACACACACACACACACACACACACACAGGATAACTGTTTAAACTGTTAGTTGTGAATAAAAGCTGACATGATGAACGTGTCAGGTTAACTTTACTTTAAATGATTTAGATTCTGGGTCAGATAGAAACTTTCTACTGAAGTGATTGTTGAAGTGGACCTGGATGTTGATGGTCTTTAAATGATCTACAGGCTGAGATCAGTGATGTAGTTTTGAGGTAATATAATAATAATTATAAACTTCTTTTACAGTTTCACATCAAACCTGAAGACTCCTCTCTTCCTGTAGTTCCAGCTGTCGGCTTGCGGAGGGCAGTGTGGAGCTTCAGGTCTCTGAGCCAATCAGAAGACTCCAATCTCTTCAGCTGACGTGAGTCACTTCCTAATTTTAACTTTTACTTTAAAATGCACTGTAAAGTGTACTTCACTTAGTACACAATGAAGCTCTGGAACTAAACAGGTGAGAGACGATGAGGTCAGGTGAGAGACAATGAGGTCAGGTGACTGATGAGGTCAGGTGACTGACCATGAGGTCAGGTGAGAGACGATGAGGTGAGGTGACTGACGATGAGGTCATGTGAGAGACGATGAGGTCAGGTGACTGACCATGAGGTCAGGTGAGTGACGATGAGGTCAGGTGACAGACGATGAGGTCATGTGAGAGACGATGAGGTCAGGTGACTGACGATGAGGTCAGGTGAGAAACGATGAGGTCAGGTGACTGACGATGAGGTCAGGTGAGAGACGACGAGGTCAGGTGAGTGACGACGAGGTCAGGTGACTGACAATGAGGTCAGGTGAGAAACGATGAGGTCAGGTGACTGACGATGAGGTCAGGTGACTGAAGATAAGGTCAGGTGACTGACGATGAGGTCAGGTGACTGACCATGAGGTCAGGTGAGAGACGATGAGGTGAGGTGACAGACGATGAGGTCATGTGAGAGACGATGAGGTCAGGTGAGAGACGATGAGGTCATGTGAGAGACGATGAGGTCAGGTGAGTGACGACGAGGTCAGGTGACTGACAATGAGGTCAGGTGACTGACGATGAGGTCAGGTGAGAAACGATGAGGTCAGGTGAGAAACGATGAGGTCAGGTGACTGACGATGAGGTCAGGTGAGAGATGATGAGGTCAGGTGACTGAAGATAAGGTCAGGTGACTGACGATGAGGTCAGGTGACTGACCATGAGGTCAGGTGAAAGACGATGAGGTCAGGTGACTGACCATGAGGTCAGGTGAGTGACGATGAGGTCAGGTGACTGACGATGAGGTCAGGTGACTGACCATGAGGTCATGTGAGTGACGATGAGGTCAGGTGACTGATGATGAGGTCAGGTGACTGACCATGAGGTCAGGTGAGAGACGATGAGGTGAGGTGACAGACGATGAGGTCAGGTGAGAGATGATGAGGTCAGGTGACTGAAGATAAGGTCAGGTGAGAGATGATGAGGTCAGGTGACTGAAGATAAGGTCAGGTGACTGACGATGAGGTCAGGTGACTGACGATGAGGTCAGGTAAGAGACGATGAGGTCAGGTGACAGACGATGAGGTCATGTGAGAGACGATGAGGTCGGGTGAGAGACGATGAGGTCAGGTGAGTGACGATGAGGTCAGGTGAGTGACGATGAGGTCAGGTGAGAGATGATGAGGTCAGGTGACTGAAGATAAGGTCAGGTGACTGACGATGAGGTCAGGTGACTGACCATGAGGTCAGGTGAGAGACGATGAGGTCAGGTGACAGACGATGAGGTCATGTGAGAGACGATGAGGTCGGGTGAGAGACGATGAGGTCAGGTGAGTGACGATGAGGTCAGGTGAGTGACGATGAGGTCAGGTGACTGACCATGAGGGCATGTGAGTGACGATGAGGTCAGGTGACTGACGATGAGGTCAGGTGACTGACCATGAGGTCATGTGAGTGACGATGAGGTCAGGTGACTGATGATGAGGTCAGGTGACTGACCATGAGGTCAGGTGAGAGACGATGAGGTCAGGTGACAGACGATGAGGTCATGTGAGAGACGATGAGGTCAGGTGAAAGACGATGAGGTCAGGTGACTGACCATGAGGTCAGGTGAGTGACGATGAGGTCAGGTGACTGACGATGAGGTCAGGTGACTGACCATGAGGTCATGTGAGTGACGATGAGGTCAGGTGACTGATGATGAGGTCAGGTGACTGACCATGAGGTCAGGTGAGAGACGATGAGGTGAGGTGACAGACGATGAGGTCAGGTGAGAGATGATGAGGTCAGGTGACTGAAGATAAGGTCAGGTGAGAGATGATGAGGTCAGGTGACTGAAGATAAGGTCAGGTGACTGACGATGAGGTCAGGTGACTGACGATGAGGTCAGGTAAGAGACGATGAGGTCAGGTGACAGACGATGAGGTCATGTGAGAGACGATGAGGTCAGGTGAGAGACGATGAGGTCAGGTGAGTGACGATGAGGTCAGGTGAGTGACGATGAGGTCAGGTGAGAGACGATGAGGTCAGGTGACTGACGATGAGGTCAGGTGAGAGACGATGAGGTCAGGTGACTGAAGATGAGGTCATGTGAGTGACGATGAGGTCAGGTGACTGAAGATGAGGTCAGGTGAGAGACGATGAGGTCAGGTGAGAGACGATGAGGTCAGGTGACTGACGATGAGGTCAGGTGACTGACCATGAGGTCATGTGAGTGACGATGAGGTCAGGTGAGAGACGATGAGGTCAGGTGACTGACCATGAGGGCATGTGAGTGACGATGAGGTCAGGTGAGTGACGATGAGGTCAGGTGACTGACGATGAGGTCAGGTGACTGACCATGAGGGCATGTGAGTGATGATGAGGTCAGGTGAGAGACGATGAGGTCAGGTGACTGACCATGAGGTCATGTGAGTGACGATGAGGTCAGGTGAGAGACGATGAGGTCAGGTGAGAGACGATTAGGTCAGGTGACTGACGATGAGGTCAGGTGACTGACCATGAGGTCAGGTGAGTGACGATGAGGTCAGGTGAGTGACGATGAAGTCAGGTGACTGACCATGAGGGCATGTGAGTGATGATGAGGTCAGATGAGAGACGATGAGGTCAGGTGACTGACCATGAGGTCATGTGAGTGACGATGAGGTCAGGTGACTGATGATGAGGTCAGGTGACTGACCATGAGGTCAGGTGAGAGACGATGAGGTGAGGTGACAGACGATGAGTTCATGTGAGAGACGATGAGGTCAGGTGAAAGACGATGAGGTCAGGTGACTGACCATGAGGTCAGGTGAGTGACGATGAGGTCAGGTGACTGACCATGAGGTCAGGTGAGTGACCATGAGGTCAGGTGACTGACGATGAGGTCAGGTGACTGACCATGAGGTCATGTGAGTGACGATGAGGTCAGGTGACTGATGATGAGGTCAGGTGACTGACCATGAGGTCAGGTGAGAGACGATGAGGTGAGGTGACAGACGATGAGGTCATGTGAGAGACGATGAGGTCAGGTGAAAGACGATGAGGTCAGGTGACTGACCATGAGGTCATGTGAGAGACGATGAGGTCAGGTGAGAGACGATGAGGTCATGTGAGAGACGATGAGGTCAGGTGACAGACGATGAGGTCATGTGAGAGACGATGAGGTCAGGTGACAGACGATGAGGTCATGTGAGAGACGATGAGGTCAGGTGAGAGACGATGAGGTCAGGTGAGAGACGATGAGGTCAGGTGAGTGATGATGAGGTCAGGTGACTGACCATGAGGTCAGGTGAGAGACGATGAGGTCAGGTGAGAGACGATGAGGTCAGGTGAGAGACGATGAGGTCATGTGAGAGACGATGAGGTCAGGTGAGTGATGATGAGGTCAGGTGACTGACCATGAGGTCAGGTGAGAGACGATGAGGTCAGGTGACAGACGATGAGGTCATGTGAGAGACGATGAGGTCAGGTGAGAGACGATGAGGTCAGGTGAGAGACGATGAGGTCAGGTGAGAGACGATGCAGTTTCAGTCACAATGTCAGACCAAGTTAACAATCTGTAGCTCTGTGTGTGTATGTGTGTGTGTGTGTGTGGACAGCCAGGGGGCGGGACTAATGTTGACGGACAGCTAGGTTTCCATGGTGACCTTCAGCTGATCAGGTTTCTGGAGAGAGAATTAGACCTTTTATTCACTCTCTCTCTGTCTGCTTTCCTCTTTGCTTCCTCTCCTTCTCCTGCTTTCATCTCACTTCCTTCTTCCTTCTCACCCCCCTCTCTCCCTCCTGTCTCCCCCTCTCTCTCCCTCCTATCTCCCCCTCTCTATGTTCTCTACCTCCCTGTTGGTTTCAGTCTTTGCATTATAATTCCTCTCTTTCAGTGCTGTGAGGACGCTGAGGTAGGATCCAACCACACACACACACACACACACACACACATTAGGAGCAGGTCTCAGATCAGTTGTTGCTCTTACAGAGAAGCAGCACTCATTAAATACGCAGAAGAAGTTCAGAAGTTAAAATATAAAGTAGAATATTTGTCCAGTTATTGCAAAGATGAACAAGCTGTAACGTAAACATCACACGAGTGTCAGGAGCCAATAGGAAGATGTTTCACTTTCTGTCTCCTCCAATCTGCTCTCTGATTGGTCGTTTGAAGTATCACCACTGATGGAAAGTACTTCAGTACATTTACATCTCAGAGGTACAAGTTGTACTTTGTACTGGTTTTGTTACTTTACAGATTTAAACTAAATAACAACAACTAATCAATGATTAGTTGTTGTTATTGATTAGTTATCGTTATTTGATTTATGTGATAATAAAGAAGCTCTAAATAGTTACTTTGTTTCTCTTTACCTTCATTTAAAACACATGTCATGATGTCACTCTTTAACTTTAGTGTCTCTAAAGTGCTGACTCACTGTGTGACCAGCTGATCAGTACGTCTCAATACGTCTCTGGAGGAGTGATGTCGACTGTTTAGTGCACGTTAGTACACGTTAGTACACGTTAGTACACATTAGTGCACGTGAGCGTGCCCCTCTCTCTCATCAGGACTTTACAGCTGATGATGCCATCAAGACCAACAGCGTCGTCATGGAAACGTAACACCAACCCTCTGGTTCCCCCTCATGTTAGCTCTGTTACACACACACACACTCACACAGTCCACCCTCCAGTGACCATGAACCCTGATAACCAGTGTTTCCTCCTCCAGGTTGTTCTGACCATCAGACCCACTCTGACCCCTGAAGGAGCCATGAGCCACCATCAGAACTCTCTGAGTCCTGATGCCGACGTGAGTCTGTCAGCAGTGAGTCTCAACACATGATCAAATTAATCTCTAAAGTATGAAGACATGATGTTATTGTCACGGGGCGTTCAGGGACTAAAATTAGCACTGGGCGTTCAGGGACCAATTTAAGCACGGGGCGTTCAGCGACTAAAATGAGCACGGGGCGTTCAGGGACCAACATGAGCACGGGGGCATTCAGGGACCAACATGAGCATGGGGCGTTCAGGGACCAACATGAGCATGGGGCATTCAGGGACCAACATGAGCATGGGGCGTTCAGGGACCAACATTAGCATGGGGCATTCAGGGACCAACATTAGCACGGGGCGTTCAGAGACCAACATTAACATGGGGCATTCAGGGAACAACATGAGCATGGGGCGTTCAGAGACTAAAATGAGCATGCGGCGTTCAGGGACTAAAATGAGCACGGGGCGTTCAGGGACTAGAATGAGCACGAGACGTTCAGGGACTAAAATGAGCACGGGGCTTTCAAGGACTAAAATGAGCACGGGGCGTTCAGGGACTAAAATGAGCATACGGCGTTCAGGGAATAAAATGAACACGGGGCGTTCAAGGACTAAAATGAGCATGGGGCGTTCAGGGACTAAAATGAGCACGGGGCTTTCAAGGACTAAAATGAGCACGGGGCGTTCAGGGACTAAATCTCTTCCTCTTTCCTTTTCCAGTCTCCGGCTCCTCTTCCTCCTCCACAGGGCCACATCGATGAAGAAGAGGAGGACCTGAACAAGGTCTTTGATGTTCAGGGTTTTCAGCAGATTCTGGGTCCTGCAACTCGCAGCCCACCGGAGAAAAGTAGAGTCTACGATGAGCAGGACTTTGAGGGTAGGGAACCAGAACGTAGCCTGTGAAGATTCTGGGTTCTAGTGGTGGGTCTATGAGGTGGTTTTAGGGGGTCTGTGAGGTGGTTTCAGGGGGTCCATGAAGTGGTTTTAGGGGGTCTGTGAAGTGGCCTCAGGGGGTCTTGAAGGACCTTCAGGGTCCTCGGTCCTAATGAAATCCTCCTGCTGCAGATCACCGTCACTTCTCCCTCCACGTCCATCAGACTCTCTCCAAACCGCCCGCTGACAGCAGGAGGAAGAGGACCAATGAGGGTAGGAGGGAGGGCAGAAGAGGCTCCGCCCCTAACGCCGCAGCCACCATAGAAGAAGACCAGGAGGAAGAGGAGGAGTCCTACAGTCAGAGTGGAGAGGAGGGGCCAAGGTGAGCCACACACCTGAGAGGTAAATATGGGACTTCCTCTTCTGAATCCACCTGATGTGTAACTCCTCCCCTTTTCAGTGATGCTCCGACCGTCTCGTCCAATCAGAACGGTCTCTCACCCGGTTGCATCATGACGAGAGACGATGCTGACGAGGAAGAAACGCTGATGAGTGTCGACCTGGACGGCATCAAGAGTCAGTAAATATATCTAATATATATACATATATATATATATATATATATGTATATATATATAAAATGTAATATATATATATATATATATATAAAATGTAAAATATATATATATATATATATATATTTATATATATATATATAAAATATATAAATATAAAATGTAAATATATATAAATATATATATCAAATATATATATATATTTATAATATATATATATCCATAAAATATAAATATATATATAATATATATATATATATATTTACTTTTTATATAAAACTTTACAAACAGCTGTCACATTCTGAACAGCTTCAAGACAAAACGTATTATTTTAACATATCACAGTACCAACATTTAATTCTTCTAATAATGTAATAATAATAATATAATTATTATATTTATATTATAATATATTAATATATAATCATATGAATTATATTAATATTATTAATAATAATAATATAATTATAATTATAATATATATAATATAATTATTATCATAATAATACAAATTATTATGATAATAATAATAAACCACAGACCTGTAATAACTTTTAGTTTCATCTGGCGCCACCTTCGGGTCAAAATGTTAATGTGTATTAATGATCAGATTGTTTACTGATAATTAGCTGATGTAAGCAGGCTAACGTTCTAAGCTAAGGTCAGCAGGTTAGCATCGTCATTGTAAGTACAGGCTGCAGACTCTTTCCCAGCATGCACTGGGAGTGCCCCAGTGTATGTTTCCCAACATGAAAGAGCTTTCTGTCACTTCTTGGTCTTCATCATGTGACCTGAACACAACGCGGTCCTCCTACACGCCGAGCCCACGGCCTCTATCTATTGTTTCTGTGTGAGTGTGGGTCTGGTTCTGGTCCTGGTTCTGGTCCTGGTCCTGGAGGACTCTGTCTCCTGGATCAACATGAAGCCGTTATTTTTCCTCTCGTGTGTGTTGTGTGACAGAAGGAGGATCTCAGTGAGTACTTTTAACTCTTAAAGTTAAACTTAATAAACACACAGAGCTGCTTTCAAACAATAACAAATAGTGAAGAAAAACTTTATTGACACAGAAAGTAGAAGACAGGAAGACGTCGTCTAAAAGTTACTACGAGGTTCAACATAGTCCCGACTCAAAATAATGAGTTAATAAATATACTTACATACAACCACTGTGATGAAATAATCTGTTACAAGTAAAAGTCCTGATTCAGAACATATGGAAGTATATAAAGTAGTCAGTAAAAGTATTGATTGATCAGTAAAATGTTTAATATCTCATGTTTCTGGATCAATATCACTGCTGCTTTACTGTGTTTGTAGTATTGTACCGCCTTCATATCCTCCGGGGTTCATACGACGAGTCACTGCAGTACTTTTTATTTTGTTGACGTCAGGTAGAGTGAGACAGGTAGAGTGAGACAGGTAGAGTGAGACAGGTAGAGGGCGCCGGTCAGTTGATTATTTCCAGGAAAACAAACAAGAAATGATGTGAAAAAACGTTTGAGAGAAAATCTCATTTTTGCAGACACCTGAAACTCACCTGCAGATTACTGTGTGTGTGTGTGTGTGTGTGTGTGTGTGTGTGTGTGTGTGTTTTAGCTGATTGGATAAATCAGAGTTCACGTCTCGTCTTACAGATTCTTCATTGAAGGTCAATCGAGCCTGAAACTCTGTTAAACTGCAGAAAGTTCCCATGAGACCACAGTGTGTGTGTGTTCAAAATAAAATTGTTTAAGGACATAGGACATTTTGGAGGGTCCTTAATTCTTCAAAGGCCGGTTTGAGGGTTCAGGGTCAGGTATTTAGTTGTGAAGGTCTACGTTAAGGTAAGGGTCCTCACAAAGACAGAAGTACAGGGTTGTGTGTGTGTGTGTGTGTCACATTGTGGTGCCTCGTCTTCTCTATGGGGACAAACTGTCCCCATAGAGTAAATCATCACATCTTAGGGTGATGACCTGGTTTAAGGTTCGGTGTTATAGTAAGTCTCCAGGAAATGAATGTAAGTCAATGTAATATCCTCACAAGTCATGTAAACATGTGTGTGTGTGTGTGTGTGTGTGAGTCAGGTTTTAACCTCATGCCCCGCCCCCTCAGGTCACCGATTGGACGACGTTCCGGCAGTGAGGCGTCACCTGGTGAAGCGGAGCTCCAGAGGGCCGATCATCCACGTCACCAAAGACCAGATCAGAACACAGTCTCACCTCCAACACCTGCAGCCAGACCGAACCCCTCACGAGGTCTCACTCTTTAACTACATTCAAACCAGTCTCACCTCTCAATGTTTGTGTTGAACTGATACAAGAGTAAAACTGAAGACGTGATTCTGATGTAAGAACACTACACAAACAGAAATGAGGCTGACAGGAGACGGGAGGTTAATCCTGGTGGTGAATGGGTGATACACTAGACTCAAGACTGGTAGAGTGAGACAGGTAGAGACCGACAGGTAGAGACAGACAGATAGAGACACACAGGTAGAATGAGACAGGTAGAGTCACACAGGTAGAGTGAGACAGACAGGTAGAGTGAGACAGGTAGAGTGAGGTAAACTCAGAGGTCCGTCTCTCTCTCTCTCAGTCTGTCTCAGGATGGTGGTCTTGGACCTGAAGAGTCGACACAGAAAGGTACCGGCTGGTTTTTCTTTAGTTTAGTCTTAACGAGTGATTTATTTTGGTTTATTTGGTTTATTTTGATTTATTTGGGTTTATTTGGGTTTATTTTTGAGTTTCCATTGTTCAGTTTAAATCATTATGAGTGTAGGTCAGGGTGACTGTGGCTAAGTGGAGAGCAATCCAGGAGTCCTTCAGTCAGAGGATCGGTGGTTCGATCCCCAGCTCTGCTAGTCGCATGCCGATGTGTCCTTGAGCAAGACACTTAACCCCACAATGTCTCCGGTAGCTGTGCCTACGGTGTGAATGTGATAGAATCTGAATTGTAAGCGTCTGCTAAATGACTGTAATGTAATGGAGGTCGGTCAGGTTTTTGGTTTGAGTGTTTTTATTGTATTTATTGTAAAACCTGATTTAACTTTAAGATGTGTCTGAACCTGGTATTTATCTCATAAACTGGGTCCTCATTTGCATAATTGTATGCTCATTATGAAGTATTTCACTTCATAATTTGGAGAAAAAAGTTGTTGCCTTGTTTTGGGTGTTTTTTTGTCTTCATGGAAGAGGAGTTGCACTAAATGGATTTATGGAAACCTGGTGACCTGAAGACATTCTGATATTTAACTCATACGTCTGATCAGCTGTTTCTGCTGTGGGACGTCTTCATGGATTTATATTTATATTGTCTTCGTCTCCACACAACTGGTCTCTAAAGGTGTGAGGACTCTGGTATCTAAAGGTCTGAAGGTGTGAGAACTCTGGTCTGGGGCTAAAGGTGTGAGGACTCTCTGGTCTAGGTCTAAAGGTGTGAGGACTCTCTGGTCTGTAAAAGGGTTAAAGGTGTGAGGATTCTCTGGTCTCTAAAGGTCTAAAGGTGTGAGGGCTCTCTGGTCTCTATAGGTTTAAAGGACTCTCTGGTCTCTATAGTTTAGAGGACTCTCTGGTCTCTAAAGGTCTGAAGGTGTGAGGACTCTGGTCTAGGTCTAAAGGAGTGAGGACTCTCTGGTCTAGGTCTAAAGGTGTGAGGACTCTCTGGTCTAGGGCTAAAGGTGTGAGGACTCTCTGGTCTGTAAAAGAATTAAAGGTGTGAGGACTCTCTGGTCTCTAAAGGTCTAAAGGTGTGAGGGCTCTCTGGTCTCTATAGGTTGAGAGGACTCTCTGGTCTCTATAGGTTGAGAGGACTCTCTGGTCTCTATAGGTTTAGAGGACTCCCTGGTCTCTATAGTTTTAGAGGACTCCCTGGTCTCTAAAGGTTTAGAGGACTCTCTGGTCTCTAAAGGTTTAGAGGACTGTCTGGTCTCTATAGGTTTAGAGGACTCCCTGGTCTCCAAAGGTTTAGAGGACTCTCTGGTCTCTATAGGTTTAGAGGACTCCCTGGTCTCCAAAGGTTTAGAGGACTCTCTGGTCTCTATAGGTTTAGAGGACTCCCTGGTCTCTATAGGTTTAGAGGACTCCCTGGTCTCTAAAGGTTTAGAGGACTCTCTGGTCTCTATAGGTTTAGAGGACTCTCTGGTCTAATGTCCTCCTAAGTGACATAGACAAGTTTTTCCCGTGTGTCCAGGTGTTCGTGGAGCTGAACGAGCTGGTGATTGACAGGAACCAGGAGCTTCAGTGGAGAGAGACGGCTCGATGGATCAAGTTTGAGGAGGAGGTGGAGGAGGAGACGGAGCGCTGGGGGAGACCTCACGTCGCCTCACTGTCCTTCCGCTCGCTGCTGGAGCTACGAAAAACCATCTCCCACGGTGAGAGGAGGCTCTCTGCCGCCCCCCGGTGGAGAAAACATGGCACAGCACCACAGTTTAAACGTAAAATTTAGGGAGTATTTCATGACTGTTTGTTCCCATATATATCAACCCATTCTTCATCTGACTGGAGGAGATTATGTCATTTATGTGATGTCAGTGTGTGATGTCAGTGTGTGTTGTCACGGCGTTGTGTTTTCAGGGGCGGTGCTTCTGGATCTGAAACAGAAGACTCTGCCGGGCATCGCTCAGCAGGTGGTGGAGCAGATGGTGATCTCAGATCAGATCAAAGCTGAAGACCGAGCCAACGTCCTGCAAGCTCTGCTGCTCAGACACAGGTTCATGGATCCACTTAATGATTCATCCACTTAATGATTCATCCATCTAATGATTCATTCATCTAATGACTCATTGATCCAGCTAATGATTCATCCATCTAATAATTCATCCACCTAATGATTCATCCACCTAATGATTCATTCATCTAATGACTCATTGATCCAGCTAATGATTCATCCACCTAATGATTCATCCACTTAATGATTCATCATCCACTGACTCATCCATCAACAGGACCATATCTTTCATAAATGTATTTCTCTATTTTTCTTCACCAGTCACCCCAGTGATGAGAAAGATCACAGCTTGTTTAGCAAGTACATCTCTGCAGCCAACATGGCCACATTGACGGACAGACACAACTGCCAATCAGAGCCCTCCATCAATCTGATGAATCACAGAGAGGCTGACGGAGAGAAATCCAAAGTAAGAAGAAACCTGTGACAGACTCAAAGTGTGATAATAATCTAAAGCTTCAGTGGAGGTCAAATGAACCAATCAAGGCAGAAGTGATAACTGCTGTTTCCTGTTTTAGGGGTCATGTGACCAAGAGACAGCCTGAATGAAATAGCTCTAAGTCACATTACTTTTATTTGGCTTTAAATACTGTATGTGTGTGAGTGTGTGGTTGAAGCATTGAGGTGTTACATTTTACTCATTTAGCAGCCGGTTAGTTAGCTAGCCTCCTTGCTACTTTAACCATGCTTTCATGCTGATGTTCCACTGGTTACAGAAAATGAGCCCAACAGCAGGTTGGTGAGTCTACGGTTCCTCTGCCTCAAACCCCACCGCTGGGAGACGACTTTGCCTGGAGGAGAGCAGGCGGGAGCCCCAAAGACTAGTTAGCTAACTAGACAGCTCTAGTGATGGACGAGCTAGCCAGCTAACTAGCCAGCTCTAGTGATGGACAAGCTAGCCAGCTAACTAGACAGCTCTAGTGATGGACAAGCTAGCTAGGTAACTAGAAAAAAAACAACCCAACAAAACTTGTTAGACAGCATTAACTTACGTGTTCAGAGAATTATTCTGTCTCGATCTAAGCTCCGGCCACAAAAATACGTCATTGTGTTTACTAGCAGAAAATAGGTCTATATATATATTCTATATATATATATATTTATGAGTGTGTATGTGTGTGTTCAGAAGGAAGCCCTGCCCATCAGTCTCTCCAGATCCAAACATGAAGTGAAGCTGATGGAGAAGATCCCAGAGAGAGCTGAGGCCACCGTCGTCCTTGTTGGTACGCATCACATACGACATCATCACATACGACATCATCACCTTCAATCCTGTGTCCTATCTGTAGAGCGTGAGAGTCAGTGGGTTTATTGCATCCCTCTGATGTGTCTGCAGGCAGCGTGGGCTTCCTGGACCAGCCGTCCATGGCGTTCGTGCGGCTGCAGGAGGCGGTCCTGCTGGAGTCCGTCCTGGAGGTTCCTGTTCCTGTGCGGTTCCTCTTCCTCCTGCTGGGCCCGCCTACCGCCAACATTGACTACCACCAGATTGGACGCTCCATATCCACACTCATGTCAGACAAGGTGGGTCCCACCAGATGGCTCCATGTTGTGTCTACTGTCTTGAACTAATGTGGTAAAATGAATTCTGCTACTCTGTCCGCTTCCCTTTAGCTCTTCCACGAGGCGGCGTACCAGGCCGATGACCGCCAAGACCTGCTGACGGCCATCAACCGGTTCTTGGACTGCAGCGTCGTCCTCCCTCCCTCCGACGTCGGCGGCGACGAGCTGCTCCGCTCGGTTGCACGATTCCAACGAGAAATGCTCCGAAAGAGGGAGGAGGAGCAGAGCGGCAAACTGCAGGAGAAACAGACTGTCGATCAGCCGGACAAAGGTCGGTTATCTCTTCTGTTAATGTTGTTATTACGTGTGTTTGGAGCATTTTAGCCTTTATTAGATAAGAGATGAGAGGAGAGAGTCGGTAGATGACTTACAGCAAAAGTACCAAATCATGACTACATGAACAGCATCTTCTGGCCACCAGGATATGCCACCAAAAAGAAAATGTGGGCATTTCAACATCTTAAATTTGTCCCAAAATGATTGTTTGCATCTTGACAAGTTGGAAGTTTAACGTTACGTTGTTTCAAATGTTGGTTTTTGAGTCTCTGAGCCCCTCCGGGTTGCTGAATCGGCCTAAATAACTGAATTCCAACTTCTTCTGGCAGAAGTTTAAGTCTTGAAACTTAAGTCAGAGTCTTTTTTTTCACAAGCAGGTTTGAGCTTTGATGCCATTCTCTCTAAAGAATATGTAACAGACTTCAGAACTAAAATACTGAGTGCTTTAATTCAAGATAGATTAAGGGCTCAAACAGTTTGAAGCATAATCTTGCTGAATCTCGGTGGAAGTCCGAAATGTTTGCAAGGTAAATCAACGTGTCATCAGCAGAGAAGTGAATGTTTCTCTCATATTTTAAACCTCCACCAAGGAGGTTGTGTTTCCGGTTTGGTTTGTTTGTCAGCAGGATTACTGAAAAATTACTGGCCAGTTTTTCATGAAACTCGGTGGATGGATGTAGCATGGGCCTGGGAAGAACCATGGGAAGAACTATGGAGACGACCTTAGCGGAGGTCTGCACTCTGAGAGGGCCTTTCCAGTTTGAGATGAAGTCTAGAGATATCATGAACAATCCTTATGTAATGTTGTGATGTAGCAGCTCAATGACCAGACAGTAACAGAGTCTCACTTCTTATCTACCAGACTCTCTTGTTCCCTTAAAACCCGGCGACGAGCCCTTGAGGAGATCGGGCCGTCTTTTCGGAGGTCTGATCAAAGATGTGACTCGGCGCTACCCTCAGTACCTCAGCGACATCCGAGATGCCCTGAACCCTCAGTGCATGGCCGCCGTCATCTTCATCTACTTTGCCGCACTGTCGCCCGCCATCACCTTCGGTGGACTTCTGGGTGAGTCTGGACTTCAAGAAACACTGACGGATACCGAACTTCCTGTTGAGATTTGGTTCTCAAATCTCTGCAGGTTGATTGGCACAAAGGATGCCTCTCAAAGACCCTTGAAGGTTTTTAGAGCTTTGTTCTCTTTTCTTGTGCCTCAGGGGAGAAAACAGAGGGTCTGATTGGTGTGTCGGAGCTGATTGTTGCCACGGCTATGCATGGCATTGTGTTCAGTGTGCTGGGCGCTCAGCCTCTGCTGGTGATCGGCTTCTCTGGACCGCTGCTGGTGTTTGAAGAGGCCTTCTACACGGTGAGCTCACCTGACAGAAACCCACCTGTAACAAAATATTACCTGTTGACAAATGTAACAGCAATGTTTATCTCTAGAAACAGAGTTCTTGTGTCTCTGGGGTCGTCTATCCTGTGTGACGAACGTCAAAGAACGCTTCTAAAACCCCTTTCATTGGGAGATTGGTTGTAAGAGAACCACATTCTGTCTTCCCTGCTATCATTTAATTTAACTCATTTATCTCCATAACTACGGTAACTCTGCCTCCTCATCTAAAACTCCTGTGAAACACCTTGTGGTGTGCACCAGGGTTCTGTCCTGGGTCCTCTTTTGTTTGCCTTGCATATGCTTGGCCTTAAACAGATAATACATATTTAGAATATAAGTATTTGATTAGGTTCACCTGTCACCTTGAAAATAGCATCTTGATGTAAAAATACTAGGTTTTCAACCACATCTTCTGGCCTTCCTTGATATCAGGTGACCTAAGAATGGTGAAGTGGAAATGATGACTGTTTCTGTTGAAAGATGGACTCTGGTGTTAGATGGGAATGTCCACCCTGTAGACTCAGGTTATAGAGCCATGTTACCTAGTGAGCAGTGAGATTCACAAAGATATTCAGTTTGGGAAAAAGACAAACCCTCATATCAAATTGGTTCCCTGAGTTGGGGTATCAGAATTGGTCTGTAAAAAGCTAAATGTTTGACCACTAAATCCCTTGTTTTGAGAATTAGTTTTTGTCTTGTAGTAGTCTGAAGTAGTTTTAAAGGTGTCTCCTAACAAAAATATCTGCCTTAAATACCAAAAGACGGGTTGTAGCTTTCTGATGAAAGTAGATGTCCCTATCAAAAGGCACTGACTCTTGAGCAGCATATTCAGGGTTCCCCCTTCACCCTGGATCACCCACAAAGTGGTCCAGAATGCTGCCGCAGGGCAACGTATCTTGTTAGCTCACCTGTTCTGCTCCTTGAAACCTACCTGGTGTGTGCACGTGTAGTTTTGTAAAGACAATGGGATCGAGTATCTGACAGGTCGGGTCTGGATCGGTTTCTGGCTGGTGCTCATCGTCCTCCTCACCGTGGCCTTTGAGGGAAGCATCCTGGTTCGCTTCGTCTCCCGGTTCACTCAAGAGATCTTCTCCTTCCTCATCTCCCTCATCTTCATCTACGAGACCTTCGCCAAACTGGTCAAGGTGAGGTCAGAGGTCCCACAGGTCCACAACCAGCCTGATGAAAGAGTTTAGATAATTTACAGATGCCACATTGAGGTTTTTCTCCTTTGTTTTGGTCTTTTCTAGATATTTCAAGAGCATCCTCTCCAAAACTGTTTCCATGGAAACAACACAGTATCTCCGTCTCTGTGTAACTACACTGCCGATGCCGGGAATTCTGGGAAGGTTGTTGGAGAACCCAACACAGCTCTGCTGTCATTTGTTCTCATGGTGGGAACGTATTTCATCGCCTTCTACCTGCGCAAGTTCAAGAACAGCTCCTTCTTCCCCGGCAGGGTCAGTAAATACAAGTACAGGTACAGGTATGAGTACACAACCTAGATAAAGGTACAGGTACATACAGGTATGTACAGATAAAGGTACAGGTACATATACAGGTACACAGGTATGTACAGATAAAGGTACAGGTACATATGTATACAGGTACATATGTATACAGGTACACAGGTACAGTATGTACAGATAAAGGTACAGGTACATTACATTTACATTACATTACATTACAGTCATTTAGCAGACGCTTTTATCCAAAGCGACTTACAATAAGTGCATCAACATTGGTAATCAAAAGAACTACTAGTCACCAGAAGTCATAAGTACATTTCCTTTTCCAAACAAGCATCTAAGAGCATGAAGCAGAGCATAACTCAGAGCCAAAGTACAGAAACAAGAAAAACAGTTAGTGCTATAAGTAATACGAATACAATAAGTGCAACAAGCTAGTATGAAAACAATAATTGCTAAGTGGAAGGCTCAGGGTAGCACTTCCTGAAGAGGTGGGTTTTCAGCCTGCGCCGAAAGATGGGCAGTGACTCTGCTGTCCTGACGTCAGTGGGAAGTTCATTCCACCACTGTGGGGCCAGGACAGAAAACAGACGTGACCGGGTCGATCGCCCGCCAGGACCTCTGAGCGATGGGGCGACCGATCGCCCCGAGACAGCAGAGCGAAGTGGTCGGGCGGGGGTGTAAGGCTTGACCATGGCCTGGAGATAGGAAGGAGCTGTTCCTTTCACTGCCCTGTAGGCTAGCACCAGAGTCTTAAACTGGATGCGAGCTCTTACAGGTAGCCAGTGTAGAGAACGGAGAAAGGAAGTTGTGTGGGAGAACTTGGGGCGATTGAACACCAGGCGAGCTGCGGCTTTCTGGACAAGCTCCAGAGGTCTGATGGCCGATGCCGGGGCTCCGGCGAGTATAGAGTTGCAGTAGTCCAGGCGGGAGATGACAAGAGCCTGGATGAGAACCTGCTCCGTCTCGTCAGTCAGGAAGGGACGAATCCTCCTGATGTTGTAGAGCAGGAATCTGCAGGAGCGTGTAACGGATGAAATGTTTGCCGAGAATGACAGTTGGTCATCCAGGGTCACACCCAGGTTCCTCGCAGTCCGAGTCGGCGTCACCATGGTATCATCAATGGTGATGGACAGGTCCCGGTGCGGGCAACCCTTCCCCGGGAGGAACAGTAGCTCAGTTTTGTCTAGGTTGAGCTTGAGGTGGTTTGTCGTCATCCACTTCGAGATGTCAGCCAAACACGCAGCGATGCGCGTCTCCACTTGGGTGTCACCGGGGGGAAATGACAAGACCAGCTGGGTGTCATCGGCATAACAATGGTAGGAGAAGTCATGCGAGCGAATAACAGAACCCAGAGATGTTGTGTAGAGCGAGAAGAGAAGGGGGCCCAGGACTGACCCTTGCGGAACCCCCGTAGTCAGCATGCGTGGTTCCGACACGTATACATAGGTACATATGTATACATTATACAGGTATGTACAGATACAGATACAGGTACATACATATACAGGTATGTACAGATAAAGGTGCAGGTACATTTACCACACAAGAGCACAACAGAATCTTAGATCCGGGGACTCTGGATCACTGGGTCCTAGTTTTCAATGTACCTGGAGTAGACATGTTGTTTCTTACCTTTGGAGGTGTTTTCCTCACTGAAGTCTTCAGTTTCCAATCACACCACTGATCAATAATAAGTGTTCTGTGTTTTTCAGCTCCGTCGGATCATTGGAGACTTTGGTGTCCCCATTGCTATCCTCATCATGGTGCTGGTGGACTACAGCGCGGAGGACACCTACACCCAGGTGAGACCCGATCAAGTGAGTCCTGTGTGGACACACAACCCACTTGGGACCGACATTTAAACTCCTCCCCTCTCTTCCTATTGGCTGACAGAAACTGAACGTGCCCAGTGGATTCTCAGTGTCCAGTCCGGAGAAGCGCGGTTGGTTGATCTCTCCTCTGGGGTCGGACGGGCAGTTTCCTGTTTGGATGATGGCTGCCAGCATCCTGCCGGCCATCCTGGTCTTCATCCTCATCTTCATGGAGTCCCAGATCACAGCGTACAACCTTTTCTTCTTGCCTTTTGTGTTTACTTTTTTTTATTTTAGAACTATTAAAATCATTTCTCCTGTGTCCCGTCCGTCAAGGCTGATTGTGAGTAAGAAGGAGCGGATGCTGGTAAAGGGAACTGGTTTCCACCTGGATCTCCTCATCATCGTGGTGGTGGGCGGGGTCTCGGCGCTCTTCGGCTTGCCGTGGTTATCTGCGGCCACGGTGCGCTCTGTCACCCACACCAACGCCCTCACCGTCATGAGCAAAGCCGTCGCCCCCGGAGACAAGCCCCGAATCCAGGAGGTCAAGGAGCAGCGAGTGACGGGCTTCCTGGTGGCTGTTTTAGTGGGTAAGAAGTGTACTTCTACAAACGTTACTGTTACTTTTACTCCCTTCTTCTGATCTGGATTCCACCCCCTTCCTCAGGTCTGTCCATCGTGATCGGGGAGGTTCTGCGTCAGATCCCTCTGGCAGTTCTGTTTGGGATCTTCCTCTACATGGGTGTGATGTCGCTGAATGGGATCCAGCTCACCGAGCGACTCATCATGCTGCTGATGCCCCCGAAGTACCACCCCGACCACAACTACGTCCGCAAGGTTAGCCCCGCCCCCCTGACTGAGGACGGAGGTTCTGGACCAAAGTCAGACTTGAGTCACAGGGACAGGAGTGTTTGGCAATGCAGACCAGCAGGCAGACGATTAACGACCTGTTTACCATTTGATTGGTTGGCTTTGACTTAAACTTGTTTGGGACTTGTTGCTTTTGGTCTCAACCCTGGGACTTACCTTGACATGAAACTTGAACCTGGACTTACCTCTCTTGACTGGGACATGTTGGACTCAAACTTCACTTTATGTGTTGGTGTTGACTTTGAACTTGGCTTTGGACTTGGCTTGAGACTTGACTTGGATATTGTTGGTCTTGACTTGGGACTTGTTGGTCCTGACGTAGACCTGACTTGGAACTTGTTGGACTTGACTTGGCTTGAGAGTTAACTTGAACTTGGCTTGAGACTTAACTTGGATCGTGTTGGTCTTGACTTGGGACTTGTTGGTCCTGACGTAGACCTGACTTGGAACTTGTTGGACTTGACTTGGACTTGACTTGGCTTGAGACTTAACTTGGGACTTGTTGGTCTTGACGGGAACATCAAGTCCAAGTCAGTTGTGCAAACAAGTTTCTATAAAAAGGCACATCACATGTAAATACACAGATTGACCGTCAGCTGTCTGTCTGTGTCCCACCTGTCTCTCTGCTCTCTCACAGGTGCGGACGTTGAGGATGCACCTGTTCACTGTCGTCGAGCTGACCTGTCTCTCTCTCCTGTGGGTTGTCATGGCAACAGCGGCGGCGCTGGCATTCCCCTTCATGCTGTTGCTCACCATCCCGGTGAGGATGCTGCTGCTGCCCCGCCTCTTCACCCGCAGAGAGTTGCAGAGTGTGAGTCACACCTGGTCATTACAACTGCTAACACGGCTCAATGATACATGGCTCAATGCTAATAGTCGTCAATGCTAACACGGCTCAATGCTAACAGGGGTCAATGCTAACACGGCTCCATGCTAACACGGCTCAATGCTAACACGACTCTGGTCTTGCAGCTGGACGCCGATGATGCAGAGCCTCACCTGGAGGAGAAGGAGGGGCAGGACGAGTACTCACAGCTGCAGATGCCTGTGTGACCCGGTCAGCAGCCTCCTGATTGGTCGATTCGCCTCCCTCATTAGCATATGTGACCTGTATCCTGTAGCACGCTTCTGAACCCTTTGTATTGTCTGTGGGGGGGGTGGGGGGGTGGGGTGTCTTCTGGTGACTCTCTTTATGTTTTAAAGATCTAACTAAAGGTGTCTCTTCTGTGTTGGTTCTTTGGGTTCCTGAGGTTTCTCTGTTTATCATTAAATTAACATTTTATCCTCACGACTGACATGTTTTCATATTTATTTTGTGTCAGTTTTTCATGGTGTGATCATTCAGCTCCTACCATTATGCACTGCAACATCCTCAGGTTGACTTTTGAATTGTCCGTCTCTCATTCTGTCTGTCTGTCTGCCTGCCTGTCTGTCTGTCTCTCATTCTGTCTGTCTGTCTGCCTGTCTGTCTGTCTTTCTGTCTGTCTCTCTGTCTGTCTGTCTGTCTGTCTCTCTGTCTGTCTCTCTGTCTGTCTGCCTGTCTGTCTGTCTGTCTGTCTGTCTGTCTGTCTGACTGACTCTTTGTCTGTCTGTGGAAGTGAGTTTGGTTGGATGTCACAGCATGTCACATATCTTATGACCACTAGGTGGAGCAGGAAGTTAAACCGACGACCTGATATATTGATATCTAAGCATTCGGCTTCCACATCCAGCAGTCACAGAACAACATCATCATCCTTTTCATGATCAGTGCCAATAATCACTGACGGGGTTCCTCAGGGTTCTATTGTTGGTCCTCTACATTTACAATATTCACTGACGGGGTTTCTCAGGGTTCTATTTTTGGTCCTCTACATTTATAATAATGACTGACGGGGTTCCTCAGGGTTCTATTGTTGGTTGTCTACATTTATAATCTGGTCAAAGCTGCATTATTCTTTTATTTGTTTGTTGACTTAAACAATAAGCTTTAAACAAAACATATGACATGTTGTCAGCTAATAAAGTAGCCGATGCTAACTAAAGTAGCTGATGCTAACTAAAGTATCTGATGCTAACATATTAGCAAACAGTGTCTTATTTCTCCATCAGTTAAATGTCAACATGAGGACGTTTTTCGAGTCTGTGTTGTGTTTGTCTCCTTTAGCTGTGTGTTGTGTCTCTTTTAGCTGTGTGTTGTGTTGTGTCTCTTTTAGTTGTGTGTTGTGTTTGTCTCTTTTAGTTGTGTGTTGTGCTTGTCTCTTTTAGTTGTGTGTTGTGTTTGTCTCTTTTAGTTGTGTGTTGTGTTGTGTCTCTTTTAGTTGTGTGTTGTGCTTGTCTCTTTTAGTTGTGTGTTGTGTTTGTCTCTTTTAGTTGTGTGTTGTGTTTGTCTCTTTTAGCTGTGTGTTGTGTTTGTCTCTTGTAGCTCTGTTGTGTTTGTCTCTTTTAGTTCTGAGTTGTGTTTGTCTCTTTTAGCTCTGAGTTGTGTTTGTCTCTTTTAGCTCTGAGTTGTGTTTGTCTCTTTTAGTTCTGAGTTGTGTTTGTCTCTTTTAGTTGTGTGTTGTGTTTGTCTCTTTTAGCTCTGTTGTGTTTGTCTCTTTTAGCTCTGAGTTGTGTTTGTCTCTTTTAGTTCTGAGTTGTGTTTGTCTCTTTTAGTTGTGTTGTGTTTGTCTCTTTTAGCTCTGAGTTGTGTTTGTCTCTTTTAGCTGTGTTGTGTTTGTCTCTTTTAGTTGTGTGTTGTGTTTGTCACTTTTAGCTGTGTGTTGTGTTTGTCTCTTTTAGCTGTGTGTCGTGTTTGTCTCTTTTAGTTGTGTGTTGTGTTTGTCTCTTTTAGCTGTGTGTTGTGTTTGTCTCTTTTAGTTGTGTGTTGTGTTTGTCTCTTTTAGCTGTGTGTTGTGTTTGTCTCTTTTAGCTGTGAGTTGTGTTTGTCTCTTTTAGTTCTGAGTTGTGTTTGTCTCTTTTAGTTGTGTGTTGTGTTTGTCTCTTTTAGCTGTGAGTTGTGTTTGTCTCTTTTAGTTCTGAGTTGTGTTTGTCTCTTTTAGTTGTGTGTTGTGTTTGTCTCCTTTAGCTGTGTGTTGTGTTTGTCTCTTTTAGCTGTGTGTTGTGTTTGTCTCTTTTAGTTGTGTGTTGTGTTTGTCTCTTTTAGTTGTGTGTTGTGTTTGTCTCCTTTAGCTGTGTGTTGTGTTTGTCTCTTTTAGCTGTGTGTTGTGTTTGTCTCCTTTAGCTGTGTGTTGTGTTTGTCTCTTTTAGCTGTGTGTTGTGTTTGTCTCTTTTAGTTGTGTGTTGTGTTTGTCTCCTTTAGCTGTGTGTTGTGTTTGTCTCTTTTAGCTGTGTGTTGTGTTTGTCTCCTTTAGCTGTGTGTTGTGTTTGTCTCTTTTAGCTGTGTGTTGTGTTTGTCTCTTTTAGTTGTGTGTTGTGTTTGTCTCTTTTAGTTGTGTGTTGTGTTGTGTCTCCACCACCTCGTTTATCTGCAAAATAAACAACATTTATCTGATTTACTTCTTTATTGACCAACAATTTACTTCCATAAATATTAATTCATATTATTTAATATATCATTATTACTAACAACAGGGTTAACTGTAGTATTAATATAATTACTGCTAATACTGTTCTTCGTACTAATGACAGTACAGTATCTGTCTGTCTGTCTACCTGTCTACCTGTCTGACTCACCTGGTTGTCATGGAGACCTCCCCTCCCTGTCACAATGCGTCCGTCGGAGCGTCTCGGTGAAACATGAGCAGGCGTGGCGGCTCGTGGTCACCTGAGATGGGCGACTGCTGAATGTTTGATGGAGGCCGTCAGAGATCCTCTACGGTCCACAGTCAGACCGCAAACAACTGAACAGGTAGGCTTCAGGTAGAGGCATTGTCAGGACGCTCCAACAGGCTCCAACAGGCAGGTACCAACTTCAACTCTGTAACTGTGTTTCCTTCACAGGTGAGAAGAATACGTTTCCCACCTGTGTGTGTGTATATATATGTATATATGTATATATATATATATATATATATATATACATATATATATACATATATACATATATATATATATATATATATATATATTTATATTAGTGCTGGTCAACGTTTAACATTTTTAATGTTGATTAATCTCATTGTTATGCGTAAAGTTCAATAATGAATTTAAAAGTAGTGTATTACTCACTTGTATTTTAAAGTACTGCTATATGAACAAAAGTACAATAACATTTGGTTTGAATCACTTTAAACAGATCAGGTTCTTTTTAACAGCAGTATTCTTCACACAGTATCAGTTATATTTCTACTATCTGTGCTCAGTGTGTGACTTTATTTAAACGTTCCACTGCTGTGCGACATGAATACAATGTTCCACACGTTTCATCAAAATGTGTGTCTTCTGTCTTCATGACAGTCAGACCATGTGAACGCAGCTCCCACTGTTCATCAACATAATGCACCGTAACTCAGAGGTGACGACGGTTACCCGGAGATGTCCGGTAGTCTCCGGTGAGAGACGGCTGGTGCGCGTTGTGACTCTGTCTCTTTTGTAGTCCTCTCCTCTTCGTACGACTCATGTGTTCTTCTGGTGACGGTGCGTCTGGAGGGAGGCTCCTACTTGACGTCATTCATGATCCTGAGAACGTTCCTCAGACCCACGTCTTCTCAACACTAGTCGTCCTGCAGTTTGTAGCTCTCCACTTTTCTGTGGCGTCTGTTAGCTCATCTTTAGTTTATCTCTACTCCTCCACACGCTGCATCAACCTAGTGATGAAGACTCCTCCACCGCTGCATCAACGTAGTGATGAAGACTCCTCTACACGCTGCACCAACGTAGTGATGAAGACTTCTCCACACGCTGCATCAGCGTAGTGATGAAGACTCCTCCACACGCTGCATCAACGTAGTGATGAAGACTCCTCCACACGCTGCATCAACGTAGTGATGAAGACTCCACACGTTGCATCAACGTAGTGATGAAGACTCCTCCACACGCTGCATCAACGTAGTGATGAAGACTCCTCCACACGCTGATAATAACGCGTTAAGTTGCCCAGCACTAATATATTTAGTGACATAATAATAATTTATTTAGTTATCGACTTTTGCTCCTGATTGAATAAAAAGTAGCGCCATGATGAATTCATACTTCTACAGTGTTTATAATAATAAACTGTGTTCATGTTCCATGAGATGGAAAGATTGTCATCGATCGAAAAGCTTCTGTATGTTGGTTGTGTCCTGACTGACGTCCGTCCACCTGTTACAGGTGATGCTCTCAGGATGTCTGACGGGAGGCAGAGAACCTTGTCCACCTCTGGAGAGTCTCTGTATCAGGTCCTGAGTCTGGAGAAAGGCTGCAGCCATGAAGACATCAGGAAGTCCTACAGGTAAGCCTCAGGTGATCACTCAGCTGATCCCTCATTGATCACAGGTGTGTGTGTGTGTTAACGTGAGGGCGTGTGTGTGTGGCGGCAGGAAGCTGGCGTTGCGGTTCCACCCTGACAAGAACCCGGAGAACCCGGAGGCGGCGGAGAAGTTCAAGGAGCTGAACAGCGCCCACGCCGTCCTGTCCGACCTCACCAAGAGGAACATCTATGACTCCTACGGGTCTCTGGGGCTCTACGTGGCCCAGCAGTTCGGAGAAGACAACGTCAACACCTACTTCATGCTGTCCACCTGGTGGGCCAAGGTGAGGGTCTGGTCCTGGTCTCAGGTCTTGTAGTGGATCCTGACGTGTCCCCTTGTCCCCTCAGGGCCTGTTCCTGGTCTTGTAGTGGATCCTGACGTGTCCCCTTGTGCCCTCAGGGCCTGTTCCTGGTCTGTGGAGTCCTGACCGGGTTTTACTGCTGCTGCTGTCTCTGCTGCTGCTGTAACTGTTGCTGTGGGAAACTGAAGCCGACGCCCACAGGTGAGGGGGCGGGGCCTGACTATGTCTCCCCTGACGACCTGGAGGAGGAGCTACGCAACAACCCTGACAACGGTGAGACAGGAAGTTATGAGCTTTTATTTTGAAGGTCACACAGCCTGTGTTCTTTGTCTCTTTAAGCTGAGCGTCATCAATCAGATGATCGGTTATATGTATATATATGTGTATATGAACATATACACATATATATATATTGTAAACATTGTGTATATATATATTTAGATATATATATGTTTGTATACATATATATTGTAAACATTGTGTGTATATATATCTATATATGTTTGTATATATATATTGTAAACATTGTATATATATATATATGTTTGTATACATATATATTGTAAACATTGTATGTATATATATATATACATACATGTTTGTATATATATATTGTAAACATTGTATATATATGTTTGTATACATATATGTTGTAAACTGTATATACATACATGTTTGTATACATATATATTGTAAACATTGTGTATATATAATGTTTGTATACATATATATTGTAAACATTGTATATATATATATATGTTTGTATACATATATATTGTTAACATTGTGTATATATACATCTGTTTGTATACATATATATTGTAAACATATATATGTTTGTATACATATATATTGTAAACATTGTGTATATATATATGTGTGTTTGTATACATATATATTGTAAACATTGTGTATATATACATGTTTGTATACATATATATTGTAAACATTGTATATATATATGTGTGTGTGTTTGTATACATATATATTGTAAACATTGTATATATATATATGTTTGTATACATATATATTGTAAACATTGTGTATATATACATGTTTGTATACATATATTGTAAACATTATATATATAATGTTTGTAAACATATATATTGTAAACATTGTGTATATATAATGTTTGTATACATATATATTGTAAACATTGTATCTCTTTACTGTCTTTATGTACAAACAGTCGTACAGAATAGAAATCATCACTGGACCAATGATGTCATCACTGCATTCTGGATGCTGATTGGTCCGACCTCCTTTCAAGTGTTTTGTCCGATCACAGATTAGCATGAAAACAATCAGTTTATACTGATAGAAGAAGAACACCTTCTCGCTGTTGAGGCTTTTTAATCACAATAAATTATCTTTTTGTTTTTTATTTGCAGACGTTGAAGCTCCGATCGTTCAGCAGCCGACGAACGCCGGAGAGAAAACTCAACTGATCACTGACGGACATCGAAGATATGGAGACACCTACACATGAGACAGGAAACGCATCATCATGGGAGGGGGGCATAGATAAGAGACACTTACACATGAGACAGGAAACGCATCATCATGGGAGGGGGGCATAGATAAGAGACACCTACACATGAGACAGGAAACGCATCATCATGGGAGGGGGGCATAGATAAGAGACACTTACACATGAGACAGGAAACGCATCATCATGGGGGGGGGCATAGATAAGAGACACCTACACATGAGACAGGAAACGCATCATCATGGGGGGGGGCATAGATAAGAGACACCTACACATGAGACAGGAAACGCATCATCATGGGGGGGGGCATAGATAAGAGACACCTACACATGAGACAGGAAACGCATCATCATGGGGGGGGCATAGATAAGAGACACCTACACATGAGACAGGAAACGCATCATCATGGGGGGGTTCTGGCATCATACGTTGATCCTTTTGTATCCGTTTTGTTACGTCTCTTTCAATCTGAGTTGCAGTGCATCAAGTGTTGAACTAAACTCAGGCTGTGATTGGTGGTTTAGTTGTTTGGTTGATTTGAGTGATGATGACAAGAGAGGAGGCGGAGCTTCTGTCTCTAATTCCATATTTAATGTTGATTAAACTATATAATCGTGATGTAAATAATGTTTTGGTTTGGAAGTGTGTTTCCTGTGATGACGTCATGTTGATGACACGCTGCATTGAAATATTGGCCTCAAATCTGAACCTGTGACCAGA
>NW_027176308.1:275412-306852 GCF_023349555.1 Cebidichthys violaceus | reverse complement strand
AAAAAATATTTTTTTTAAGTCCACACGTGCTTGAGTCTTTGAATGTGCATTTGATTTGCAAATTTTGAATGCGTCTGTGTTTGAGTTTGTGCTTCTCTTAGCGGAATGATTTGTGTGTTTGAGCGAGAAAGCTTATCAAGAAGTCATTGCAGCCGTTTTTTATCTTGATTGTGTGGCCTGGTCACAAGGACTCCATGCGGCAGACAACAGTGGCTATGATACAGAACTAAACACAGCATGAATCGCTCTATTTTGGGTCAATAGAGCCGCAAAGTGCAGCTGCAGAATCTGTCTCTGCCCTGAACGCTCACATCTGCTCATACTCTGCAAAGCTAAGGATATTGTCATTAATTTGTGGATTGACATCGAGAGCCAAGGTACATTTAGATTTTAAGCTGTGTTTGAGTGTCCCAAGGTATCACTTTTTTTTTTTTAACATGGAGGAGAAATCTGTGGGAAAGGAGAGGAAGGTTGTGAAGCGTTTCCTGAATGGATGCATTCTCAGGTTACGGCAGAAGACAGGGAGTAACTCTGCCATCCAGCATGGAGTGAAACTAATCTAATTCACTTTGAGGAATGTAAGTGGGCCAATGCGTACAAGGTGTGAGGCGACAGCCTGTAAACAAAACTCTCCAAGGGTTTAATTAGAAACTGACACACATACAACATACCTTTTGAAAAGCTAAATATAACCTGAAATTGCTACCTTGGCTACTTTAGCAAATGGCTGAGATTTCACTGTAATGTCTATGTAGGTTAAAGCAGGTCTTAACAATACAATATGTCCCGCGGGCTTGTTGACTGATTCGCTCTGAGGGAAGAGAGAGAACAATTTTGCTCTATGTCTAGTTGCTTAAAAGTGTCTATGCGTGCGCTCATTGTAATGTTCTCTACAGGTGTAACAGTTTACAAGAGGAGAAACATCAATCTTGAGAGTTGCAACACATGCTACTAGTAAAAATCCTTTGTTCCTTTGGGACTCCTCTCGCAGAAACAAAAAAAAAATATATATTCTGGTAGAGAGAAAAACAGCGCTGTAGCATTACAGCAAGTATAAAGTGCCTGTATGTGTGTTTGACAGGCTTAAACTAATTGTCTGTGTAGTGAACCATTAGCTGTTTCCTGTTGTGTTGACAGCTTTGTCATTGGCGGTCAAACTTTGCAGTGGGCTGAACATGCCACGCTGCAGACCGCACTCCAGTTAAATAGCTTTTATTGGGTGACTTTTCGCCAGGCTAAATGGGGATACGCTTTATTCGCAGTGTTTGGGGAGAGCCCGAGGTGTGTACGGCCAACATAAGTGGAAAGGCTTTGCAACTTAAAGGAGCCCTTACCTTCCGGCACTGTTTTATTACAACTACTGTTTACATCTCCCAATACATCCTAAGTATTTCCATTATTAAGTTTGGACAAATCATTTGCCTGGGGTTCAAGGTAGTATGCCATTGAAACATGATCCTACTGTTGATCTTATTACTGCCAAACCAAACAAGCAGAAATCAATTTCAGCAGGAAAGGTAAAGGAAGAAGAAAAAAAAAAAGAGGAAATTAGATCAAAACGATCGGGGGTGGCGGTTGCAGCTGTGGGTGCAGGAGAGGGGTGGGGCTAGGAGGTATATATATATATATATATATATATATATATATATATATATAATATATATATATATATATATATGCCACCAGTGTTTGTTCACTGCCCAAACAATTCGACAAATAGTGAGCGGTGATTTCTAAAGCATTAAAATATTGTACCTCTCTACAGAGCTGCTCCCCCACCTCCTGCCCCGGAGGTGAAATCAGACACCTTGGATTACAGTTTTTTTTTCCGTATTCATCACATACTGTGCTTGGTTGTAAAGACTCACTCCACACTGTGAGAAAGTGTGTTCCAGCTGCTTTGGTACTAACGAAGCCTCAGGTCTGATTACTTGACAGTTTAAAGGTTTTTATACACCGGGTTTTCATTTCATAAATTGACTTAATGGAGTGTTAATGAAAATGCAGATGCTGTTTCTCTAGACTGTACATCCTGTATTTATTATTTGTTATTGGGGAAGAACGTGCGAAGAGTTAATTAAACGTGGAATTGATGTCCTGTGACCAAATATTGCAGATTATACTGACATATTTGACTCCAGCGTTCACTCTTACCTTCTAAAGAGGTACAATTTGGAGCTGAAAATCTAGTTCTTGCTACTTTTATTCATAATCAGCCTACGAAACGAAGACAGGGTTAAGTGCAGTGCTGAGTTCCACTAGACACTAGTGCATTGGCCCGTCCCAGTAGAACTCACCCCTGGAGAAGAATAGGTGAGGGAAGGAGGTGATAAATAAGCCCTGGGAGGAAATGCAGATGTTCTGGCAGCAGGCCACTTGGAACCCCTATAAAACACCCACATACTGTACATGGTCTCTCTGCTACATTCCTCTCATTTGGGTGGCACTGGTGAGAGGAGAGCCGGACGACGCGATAACATCGTCAATGCCAGATGAGTGATGTCATGGAAAAGTTAGCCATGTTTCGCAGCTTCTACCGACACCTCGTCCTCCGTCACCTCCCCCCTTTTCATTGCACACTCTGCCTTCTTGTTTGTCCACGCATGGGATGACCGTTCACTAACTGCATGCGCTATGTTTGTGTGCAAATACGCATGCACACGAATGCAAACAAACTTGTGTGCTCAAATGCGAATGCACACAAACACATACACATACAAACTGTGAAGATTCCGGTGTAGTCTTGAAACGGTAGTAATTAATAGACATGTGATTTTAAAGAAAGTTGACTGTGCTTGCACCTATATTTACAATGTGTGTGTGTGTGTGTGTGTGTGTGTGTGTGTGTGTGTGTGTGTGTGTGTGTGTGTGTGTGTGTTTATGTGCAGACTTTGGCAGTGGATATTGTTTTGAATCTGATCTGCCTATGATGAACGTGAACAGACAAGTCCATGTGAGAATTCCATTGCAAACCCCTTTCCAAGCTTCTGATTTTAATATTACAAAATAAACGCATCAATTTGCATTTTGCTTTCACATGGTTAAACCCATGGTGCAGGGCCTGCTACTAACATATGGCATATTCCTTAAATATCATACATATTTCAAATATGTTAATATGGCAGCAGAATATATGCAGTACGAGGTTACAAAACGCACATTACAAATCCATGAATTAATCTCATGAAAGATGCAAACCTGTCTAATTATTCTTTGGGACAATCATCAATTGCAAAACAGCCTTTTGCATTTAAAAAGGGAGAACAAATAGAGGGAACTGCTCACATTAGCATTTCTGTATTAAGCGCTGCAGTGTTTTTAGCAGTGGTCAGTCGTGCGGGCTGCTCGAAGCGAACGATAATCCTGGGGACTTTCGCCCTCTTACATCATGTAGCAGAGACAGTAATGAGGGAAGAAGCTCTTTCTCCTTGTATGCAAATCCTTGGGAATGTGCAGGGGCCCTTATTGTTACACACAGATGATTTTCCAGCTTTGCTGCTTTAAATAGCTTCGCGAGTGGTCCAAGGTTCACTAGCATACTCCTAAACATGCACAGGCACAATTGTGAACATGAGTGCACGCACATACACAGAGAGTTACTAGAGTGTGAGCACCATTGCATGCAGTTACTGCGTCTCTTTCTGTCTCATTTCCATCAACTATCGGCAAAAAATGTTTGAACTCAGGACAGCAGGCGTAAAACAGGCGCAACAATCAAAGATGAATACAGAACGCTAAAAACAGGATACGTTCAGCACCATGCTAATGACTCAAATGCTGTTCCAAAGGATAAAACAATCAGAACCGATGTTGAAATGAATTGTCAAACGCATGCACTGAATAGCAAAGCTCTGTGTGCTGTGGCAACACTAATTGCCCGTTATCTTTGCAGAAAGCTAAGGTCTGGCTTTGATTACATACTCTGTTCTATAAGCGCTCCATTGAGGAATTGTCAAGGCAGTCAACCTGTTTGTCTGAATCTGTCACTCACGGCGGTCAGTAGAGATGATGGCATGTCAGCGAAGGCTTCACCAGAAAAACAACAACAACAAAAAAAAAAAAACTCCTCTTGTGTTCACACCTCACACGTTCATAAAGCAGGAATGTACCTTTACTTTTTGACAACACACAACTTTAAGGCATTTAGGCCTCACTGTTTATTACACCGCTAAATAAAACATAGCACCGACTTGTCAAGCTAATGTATCTCTCTACGCTCAAGTCACAACATATTTATCTTAAAACTTTAAAGAACAGCTGCATTTCATCAAATGGGAGCTTGGCCTTAAAGACAGCGCTCTCACCACTCCTTTACCGCTCACAAATCTAAGAGAAGACAGCATTTCTTTGATGCTAGACAACCCAAACGGCAAACATAATACTGTCTGCAAAGTGTGAATATTTGTATCTTTTTTTTTTCTTCCTCTTCTCTCTTTTTTTTTCTGCGTGCCCTGCTGTCTGCCTGTGTTGTTTTGAAGCGGTGAATAGATTTAAAAGATGCAGGATGACAAGACAAAGAGCTGGGGAATAGCCCCCGGGCGCTTGTGCTTTAAGTCATGCCATTTCCTTGCATGGCAGGCAGCCCTAAATAAGTTACTTATAAGCATTTATTGATGCACAAGTGTGGCATCTGTTCCTAGGCTGCGGTTCTGGATGTAATTAGCTCAGAACCTTACGCACTTCAATCAAGCGACACATTAAGAGATACAACTCCCCCACACCCCCTCCCCTTCGATGTTTCTTCCTCATTCCCTCTTTCAATCTCTCTCGCTTGGGTGTTTTACTCATTCACACTGCGCGGAATCCTCCATGCACAGTAATTACTCCACGATAACCTCCATCATCATTATCGTTATCCTCTCCAGCATTCAGCCAGCATTGTGGGGATTGCTTAACTGTAAAGCCAGCGAGGTGCTGCTGTGGTGTGGGGACTCGTTTTGATGACATCATAGACGATAAAGGGACACCAAACAATCACATAGGCACATGAAATCAGTCTCTGGTTCAGGCGTGAGCTATTTCACAGAGCCAGTTTTGAAACGACCCCTGAAATTCTTTTAATAGGGTTTGTTTCACTGTGTAGGGATCGCTTTGTTGCCTTGTGTGTGTGCACACAGACATACCGTGGTGTGTGTTTGTCTCTGTGTGTCCATGTGCATGTACTTAGGCACGGCGCAAAGAGGAATTAAATTTGATTAATTTCAGACGGATTTTGAAAATATAAACTATTCATTTTGTTGCATAGAACACAAGAGAAGGTTTAAACCTAGCCCAGGGGTAGAGCCTTTGTGTTGAGTCTTCTTTGATATTACTGAAGGCTTTTTATTGAGCTCTTGACATGATAGATAAACCATACAGTGGATTGAATGGCCTTCCTCTGCAGCACCCAGTAAATGCCATTTGCCATTAACAATGCTGCAGTGGGGTACATAAACCATTAATATAACCTTTATGACCATGCGGTCTAACTGAGCATGTCTCCTATACGCAGCTCCTCTTCTGATGGACGTGTTAGCTGAGGCCTCCTCTCAATACCACTAAAAGAAGAATTTAATTGCACCAAACAGATGAGATGACAGACATTAGCTTTTTAAAGGCTGTCGTAAAAGGGAGACGGGATGAAAAACATAAGAACGTGCACACCTATCTCCTGCAAACTCAGCTAATAAAAACTGTACCTCACCGTGAAGGAATAAAAAAGCTCTATGTGGTCTGACAAAGCCAGCAACCAGTAACAAGGAGTCTATAACCTGCTGTGTGGGTTTAATTGAAGGGACAGGACGAGTGCCTCTTCCAGGCCAGGGGTGTGGAGAAGGTGGAGAGTGACAGGCGATCAGTCACAAGATGAGTGGGTCCAGTATGGAGACCTGTGGGGTGCCACAGTCCCTCAGCTACTCCAGCAGGGCCTGACCATTGATCATCACTGGGGGCCTATCGAGGAAGGGATGTGACTAAAGCAGGCAGGCGTGGAACAATGGTCCATAGTTTGGCCGACGTGCTTAAGCAGCTGGGCGTCAGTGCCTTTAATAGAAGGGGTAGACTCCCTCTATATGGTCCACAAAGCATTGTCTGTTTCCCTCCTCAGACAGAAAAGGTGGTTTTCTGCGAGGGGCTGGACCCACTATCATGTGGTGGCTTTTTACCCCTCAGCCAGAAGTCTCCATCAGCTGAATGGACTTTGTGGCTGACATGGTCTATATGTTTGTGTGTGGATGGAGGGGGGAAGCTACAAGGGAAGAAAGCAGCCCATTGAGTCACATAGCAAGAGGGAACACACACAGCATATCACAAGGGAGCATCTGGTAGGAGGAATGTGTACATGATGTCAAATGATATTCCAAAGATAGGCCTCCCTTCATAAAAAACGGCGAGGGTGATAAAGGGCAGCCCTGACAAGAAGAGTCAAGAGCAAGAGAATCTTGTTTGTGTTGCCTTGTCGGCGAGTTTTCTTAATGGGGTTCGTTGGCAACGCAGCGGAAGATTCGGGAGGTCTTGCCGTCTCGTGACACATGAGTAGGAATGTTTCCATGACCAAGTAAACTGTCTGACTCAAATTGTGCGGTCGGCTAGAAGAACCGACAAGACAATAGTGTGTTCCCCTCCCATTCCCTTCAACATCCACACCAAGTATGTCTGTCTGGAAAGATAAAAAAAAGTTTTGAAGAGCATGCGTGCAAATCCACCTTGATCCGTCCCCTGAATGCACACTTACCGTCAGTGTAAGCCAAGGCATGTCCAGGCACATGGGAGCAATTAAGAATCCTGCAAACACCTGCTATAATGCTCTGCAGTTTGAGAATGGCTACCAAATCACCACCTGTCTATGCACAGGTTTTAGGAAAGATAACACCCTACAATAGAAAATGTGTGCATCTGTTATTGGGGAACAGAGGTTACCCCTTAGGTTCAGGAACCTAAGTCAAATCCTATATCCTGCGGGGAGCAATTAAGTACCATTATAGAATTATTAAATTACATGGAGATATATATTATTACTGGCACTGTCTTATATATGTTTACTATTTTTAGTGCCATAAACCTTGAACCTCTAAAACAATAGTCTAGGGCAGCCAGATATTCAAGGAATTACGTTCATATTGGATGATTCCGCACTCCATGATTTAAATCCAATGTCAACATTCTGTGCTCATGCAGGAAGTAGCCTATACCCCATATGTAAGGCAGAAAGTAAAAGGTGTGGAGGTTTGAGTGGTGGAGGGATTTCTATGCAGTACATCTTTTTTTTTTTTTTACCAATTGAGTGTTTTTAGTTGCCTAACCTTAACCATATATAATAATCATTTCTTTAACCATAACCATGTCATAATTGCCTTGTGTAGATACTGCAGAAAACAAGAATAGTTGTATTGCATGTAAACATTGTCAGTTAATGTAATCAATTGTTCAATATTAATGTTTTTTGTAGAAAAAAAAGTATATATATATTATCTTATTGGTAATTGTGGTTCATGACTGTGATCAAGATGCATGGTTATCATACAGCCACAGTGCTTGCTGTGTTAAAGATTAATGACATTTTCTGAGATATTTCATTGGAGAATTAGACATTGGATCATTAGAAATGGCCATGTTCTCAAACCCCCCAAAAAATGGGCTGTGGTCCCAGCCACCCAGCTACCCAACCACAGAGCTTCAGAAAGACCAACTGGAAGCGGGAAATAGATGCTCAAGCAGCCATTTATCATGCGCTTGTCAGATCTTGACCTTCTTACCATTAGCAGGCAGATGTCGCCCAGCATTCGTACTCTGTCTCTGCATTCAGAATAAGCCCAATCAGTTGTTATGAACAAACACATTCACACACACACACAAACACACAGTTTTGTATGTCGGTCGGGACAGAGCCTGAGTGGGGTTGGGTGAATGGTGGTTGTGAGCAAGTCACGGGGGAACACTCAGCTCAGCTCAGAAACCCCTCGCTGGTTGACCTATCCACCTATCTTTTAGCCTCTCTCTCTCTCTCTCTCTGTCCCTTGGGGTCTGGCGGACGAAGATCTTCCCAAGGGGGTCCTCCTTTAAGCCACCTGACTATTACCTGTGGACTGAGCTGTCACAGTTAGCTACCTGCACAGGGGAGATACAGCACACACACATTAATGCACGTACACACACACACACACACACACACACACACACACACACACACACACACACACACACACACACACACACACACACACTCTGGTTGTGACACCCTGAGGGAGCGTTGTGGCAGGGGGGGAATGAGACTACCAGGGGACCCAGCAGCTCTGGGGAAAGAGAGCATGCCATCAGTCAGGAGCTGGCCGTGTGCTGGCTGCACCATAAGCAAGATATGGGTAGCAAACAAACGTAGGGTGATACATGTAGGAATACTTTGTCGGTAATTAGCATTGGGTATGAGTCACAATAATAACGGTGGCAACAAGCAAAACAGAAAAAAAGGTCAGTTGTTATGATCAGCAATATTTCCAGATAAATTAGAGTTTCTATAAAAAGTAATAGTTAAACCTAGCTGAATAATGTTTTTAATGCCAGCAAATCAGTTAATGTTATGTAAGATTAAGTAAGCAGACCACGAGCAATGAAAATGTCACAGATTATGTGATATTAGAGGAAGTTGCAAGAATACCCAAGTTGTGTATAAAAGTTGAGATTGTCTGATACAAAGTGTATGAAATGGAAGGAGCACATGGAAAGGGCAATGAAAGAAAAGGGCACTTTTAATTAGTCCCTTTGTTGAAAAAACAAAGGCTGGTTTTGACTTAGTTTACATCATAAATACATTGTAATCCGTTTCCAGCCCATTCATTTCTGCCGGTTGTCTGTGTAACAAGAAGGCGATGCTCACAACAAAGACTTTTTCCGACACATTTAGGAAAATTTGCCACAGGTTGGTCTTGAAACAATCTGCTCACCCTAACCCTCACCCTATCCATCACCGTCAATGCTCCACACGTCACAGCCCTTTGGTCCCTTGTCATATACTGGGAGTGTCAATGAAACAACCGCTTGGGAGCTAATTTGATAATGCTAAGCATTTCTTCCTGCACCCTTTCATTTAGACTCATTTACCTTGTATACCAGCCTTCATCACCTTGTATTTGCTGACAACAAGGGCTCTGCTAACGTCTCTGCAGCTCCTCAGCGCTCAACCCACATCCTAAAAAGATGTGACACGGGGCACGTGAGGGCTGTAGGGTCATAACAAAGCCCAAGTGAATCATTAGCTCGGTTCGGTGCCAGCCAGCTAACTCATTAGCTATGTCGATGATCTGCCCTCCAGACAGAATCTCCTTTATTTTAAATACATCAGAAACCCACCATCCTGCTAGTTTTTTTTTTTAATGATAATTGCATCTCATGGCTTGCTATAACCTCACTGGCCACTTTTATCCATAGCCCTGCTGAGCTACCTTTGGCCTGGCTGTAGCAAAGTGGCAGTTGAGGTCTTTTGTCCCAGCTTGGAACGCCCCAGATGTGCCGGCTTTGGCTATCAACGGAAGTCAGACGTCCCAGGGCCACTGTAACTTTATTAAGCACAATGCCAACCCTATGTAGCGCCCAAGACAGGGCAGGAGGGAGGTGAGGTGGACAAAGCACACCATTGTGGGTGAGGTTGGAGGACTGGTGTGGAGAACCACATGCTCCTTTCCCACACTTATCAGTTGGGGCCAGCATCCGAAAATAACAGCTGATGGCTAATAACAGCAAGAGACAGCTGGAATTAACAGTTTTGATAAAGAGAGCATGCCATTGTTCTCTGTATTTCAATCCTATTATTACTCACTAATATTTTGTGCGTTTTACATTCTTCTGCACTGACACCATCATTCTTGCAAATACAGGCCCAAGTAGATCAAGTAGATGTCGTAGATTTTTCCTTGTGACATGTGTTTTTTGTAGATTCCTGACAGATTGATGGAAGTGAATAGAGTCACTTATTTCTATGGTTTGATCATTATTATTTTGAAGCCTAACCGCTATTTCCTTAATCCTTACCCTTAATCTAACCTTAAACTAAGCCTTCACCCTAAGATGTACTGACTTTATGGGGTTGTGCATTTTGTACCCATAAGGAAGGCGAGTCCCCACAATGTGAATCTGTTCACAGAATCATGTCCCCACAACAGGAGTAATACACACACACACACACACACACACACACACACACACACACACACACACACACACACACACACACACACACACAATTTATAGACAGCTGATAATTCTGTACAACAGATGATGCTTCAATTAATCACATTGCACTTAATACATACTGTACATTCCGGCATCAGTTTGTTTTAAAATGCCTCTCATTTAGTGGCATAGTCTGCTGATATTTGTTTTTGCACAGTACATTTGCACAGAAAGAAATTGTCTTCCCTGAGCTGAAAGGTTGTACCCTGGTGCAAAGCACTGACCAGCGGGTTCTCTAGACAGAGGAGGAGAGAGAGAGACGCAGAAAACAATCTTCTGCTTGTTTCTGCTTTACCTCTTCTGACATGACCTGACCCCTCCATCGATCTCCTCTCCACACAATAGGCTTCCTCCTGAAGAGCAGACCGTGTGTGTATGTGTGTGTGTGTGTGTGTGTGTGTGTGTGTGTGTGTGTGTGGGTGTGGGTGTGGGTGTGCGCGAGTACGTGTGTGTGTCCTCTTTCCTGGCAACATATTTTTTTTCTAACCAGCATGCCCAGAATTCTCCAGGACAAGTCTCCAAGGTGTTTTCCAGAAAGGCTGATTCTGATGTTCACATAAAATTTCACAGCTTGGAAGTTGTACTAACACACTGATATACTTTCTATACTTTACTGAAACTGTACATGTAAAAAGGTGGAGACACATATAGTGACTTTTTATTTTGTATTCCAGTGATCAGTCATCACCTGAGGTGTTTGTGTTTCTTTTCTGTGATTTTCAGGAACATTTACCAGCAGAGAGAGCGGGTTTCTGTTTATGCTTGTCAACATCAATGACAAAAAGCAAGTTGAATCATCTTACCACACTCACACACACACACACACACACACACATATACTCACGCAGGCTTGTATGCACATAAACACTGCCCACTCATCTTATCTTACACTGCTTGTTAGAAGTAAATACAGTACAGTGAGTAAACCAGGACCCCTGCCAAAAATGAGAAAATCAAAATGAAAATAAAGAGAGGAAGAAGAAGAAATTAAATTGAGCAAGAGCGAGGAGAAAGGGATGGAGAGGGAGCTGTTTGGGCCTAGAAAGTGACTTGAGATAAAAATAACTAGTCACACGACACAGAACAGATCTGGGCGCTGCTTCTCTTGCCCCAGGGCTCGGCCTGCCCAGCCACCACTGCCAGGAGAGAGAGAGAGAGAGAGAGAGAGAGAGAGAGAGAGAGAGAGAGAGAGAGAGAGAGAGAGAGAGAGAGAGAGAGAGAGAGAGAGAGGGGAGGGATAGAGAGGTAATAGCAAAAAAAAAATTAAAGAGAGGGTTTGGGGGATGGATGGGTGAGGGATTGGATAGAGTGAACAGGGGAGAAGGTGGTGGTAAAGGGCAAAAATCTGTAAAGCTCACAGAGGGAGGTAAAAAAAGGGGAACATTTTCAGGGGCGACTGGAAGGGTAGCGGGAGTGTGTGAGTACTGGGGCACAGGAAGTGAGAATGATAGAGGAAAGGGTTGAATAGCATAGAAAAGAAGTAAAGGACAAGAGAGTGTGAGAGAGCAAGAAAAACAGAGAGATAGAAATAATGAAGGAAAGAAAAGGGAAGTTGTGTTTGATGTATAGTCAGTCCTCCTGAATATGCTGCAGGCAATATAAAAAAATCTTTTGTGATTAATTGAAAAAAGGGGACTATTATGAACTGACTGCACAAAAGCCAATGCATACAGTAATATGAATACTAAATGAGCACCATACAATGCGATGCAAATAGCTGGCAAGGGAGTTAAAAAACACGGTAGGAGTGTTCAAAGCTCTTAATGTGTGTTCAGCTGAATTAATGTATTATGTATGGCTCTTTCCCTTTGTCTTTGGGAGGGAGATTTCATTTTTTTTCCTTATACGTTGATAACATCGATAACATGGGGAAGTCCGTGGGTCAACTTCTGTATTCTTAAAACAAATTCTGGCTTGTGGGAACAGATTTGCACTGACTCAAACTGACCGGTAAGACTTCTGCTGCCACTCAAATACAATGCGGTTGAATGGTATTTGGTTTTGGGTGCTTAAATCGTTCCAAGATTACATTTGAAAAACTCTTACATCTTTTTCCAGAAAAAATGTTGTTGTTACACGTGATAACACATGCCAAACATTCTTGGTTAATACAATTAGTATAGAAGCTATAGTTTCTAGAACAACTGCCAATGATCTGAAAACCCTGCCAAATAAAACTGAAACTCTCTGTATGGAGTGAGTGGGAAAATATGCTTTTTGGTATTTGAAGTGACCCTTTATATTGAGAAAACCCTATCCAAATAAACCTTCAACATCTCCAACAGCACAGTTTCTGGCAGTTGTCTTTGCCTCTGCTAAATGTACTGTAAATCGTGTGTGAACCAGCAGACGGTGTCGACCTGATGAATGGTCCAAACAGCTCCGTCACTGAGGGGGATCCTGTTTTAAAGTCCACGGCGAACAAGCAGCTGGAGCGAAACGTCGTCAGCCCCGCCTCTGCAACTATACGTAAAAACTTGTATTTTTCTCTTTGTCAATGTGCAACTGACTGACAACAGCGTGTGTTTCCATCCTGGCACCATATGCCCTCCATGCTGCTTAACAACCTCGTCAGTGGAGTCTGCAAAGGACCATAAAAAATAGGCGACCACGGATAACGCCTGATGGCCATTCTTGGCATCAGGAGGGGGGTCCCCTCCTCCTGAAGCAGGGCTAATTAACCAACAGGCTTACCTAATGATACCCCTATCTCTCTCTTTCCGTCTCTCTCTCTCCCTCTCAGCCTCGGCCCCCCTTAGACACTTCTCCCTGCACACTACATTGTTTTCTATTATTATTCAAGCACTGATGCCTCTGTAAGTAGTAAAAAGCCTGTTGACCATTCAGTGGCCAGTGGAGAGGAGAGCTGGGGCTGTGGGTAATTAAAAGTTCCCCAGGTCTCTGGCCCTCAGGGGTTAAAAGGAGGGGAGGAGCTTTGGGTTTGAGGGGCTGAAACAGGGGCCCTCAGTGCTAGTGATGTACGCTCTTTTGAGTATAGCTGCACCAGCAGACCTGAGAATCAATCTGATTAGTATACGAAGCCCCATTCAATCTGTCCCCAACCCTAAATTCACCACATGCTGAATTCTGATGTTCAGTTTATGTGTTTGTATATAAGAAGAACTGGATCGTTAGCATGAATAGTGATGACCACTGAGACTGCACATAAAACCGTGCCCTACCTGCAGACAAATGTATGGAAAAAGACACAAGAGCAAAACTGAAACAAAACATCAAGGATGTGCGCATGGAAGATATCCGCACAATAAAATGAAACAACAAAGCAAAACATTACAGATCTCACGGATTATCAGTTTTGCACCCCCTGGTTCTTGCAGGCTTTTGGCTAATGTGCGTATCACTTATCTTTTAAACCCTGATATTGTTAATCTGGCTGTGGCTCTAATATGAAAATTAAATATTTTTGTTTTGGATCTTTCATTTAGACAATGAGCTTTGTATTTCTTTGTTTTTCTTTTTTGTGTGTACCGACATTATGTGACATCTGAGCGTCTCTTATCTAAGTTAGTTTCATATTTATATATATTTACAATATATTGTTTACTATTTTAATTTTTTGAACACTATCCTCAACATCACTCACCAAACTCCAACACACAACACAGGGAAGTCATTGTGGAGCTATAAAGAGTGTGGCCGCAGAGACCCTCTTCTCTGATCGATCAGCTGATTAACCCTCATTACTGATTGGCTCTGAGCTGATTGCGTCCCATCAAGAAATCCCCTCTAGCCTCAAGGCTTGTGTGTGTGTCTGTGTGTATGTGTGTGTGTTTTTGTTTGTGTTAGGACATATGATGGGGGCTGTCACAGCTCACTCGATTACTTGGAGGTGAGGAGGAGAATAGAGGGGGAGGGTTTGACCATCACAACACACACATAAATGCACACTCTATCCAGGGTCAAAGAGGTGTAAACGGAGGGCCAGAAATCATATTACAGGAGTTTTTTTTTTTTTTTTTTTTGCAACAATCTCCATTGGCCGGCCCTTCTTTCGTCTCTTTCTTCTCGCCCTCCTTCCCCTCCTCCTTTTTTAGGAGGCAGATTTAAGCTGGGTCAAGCAGAAACGCTAGCCCAGTTTCCGCTGCTATGGCCGATAAGGCATTGTACCTTGGCCCAGTAAACAATGGGATGCCATCTGTCCATTAGTGAGAGCACAGCGTGAGGAGAGAGAGAGAGAGAGAGAGAGAGAGAGAGAGAGAGAGAGAGAGAGAGAGAGAGAGAGAGAGAGAGAGAGAGAGAGAGAGAGAGAGAGAGAGAGAACCCATTAGTGGGTCCAATGTGAGGGCAGCTTGAAACACATGCATGGGAAGGCTCCTCAGCGAGGGGTCAAGCAAGTTGCTGCTGAAACATTTGGATGATGAAGAATGAGGAGATTTTTCCATTAAAAGTAGTTGATGCTTTTGGCTGCGATTCCTTCATACGCTTACTTTGATGACACGTTACCAATGGAAAGAAAACTAGCTTCATCTTGAAAATCACAGATCTGGTTATTGTGGAAAACATCTTTGATTCGTCACATCCTTCATGAGGGTCTCAAAATAACTTTGATGCCAGGATCTAATACAACATTTGCTAAAATCCATTCAAAAATAGGAATTCACAACATTACAACCATGTGGGCCTCTGAGGCTTACTCAGCTAAAGAGGTGAACACAAATATAGCCTGGGGCGATGCGTGTCCGCCTCCAGCCATGACCCCAAAGAGACCACTGCAAAATATCCCCAGAGGGTAAATTATATCTATATATAATTCATGGAAAATGAAAGTCAAAGATCTTCCATCACAATAATACCAGATATATCAACAAAAGCCTCGCAGTATTCCAATGTGAGAAATTACCATCAGTCATGTGTTTCTTTGTCTTTCGTGATGGAGACATTGCTTATATGGGGTCAAGGGCCTCTTTGTGTTGGAGTGCATGCTGTAAACTGACTGAGTGGGTGCCAACTGTAAATTAGTACGTGAAAACATACAGTTACACAAAGAGGCTGTTGGCTGGTGTAATAAACCACTTTCAAATTCACACATATACAGGTAAAGGTGTGTTCTTTTGCTACAGTGCTCTGTACTTTTCAACATTTCTCATATTTCTGTAAAATAACGTAAATGTATAAATCTGTGTAAAATAGGGGTTTTCCCCAATAATAATGTGAAGACTCATCTTTAGAGCCCGATCACTGGTCTATCCGTCTTCTTTCCCCCCTTCTCTGTCTCCCTCTGTCTGTGCCCATCGTCTGTCTTCCTCCTTCTTTTCTATCCACATCCTTTTTCTCTCTCACACACACACACCCTGGGACCGACTAGAGGTGGTAGCTTTACAGCTTCTCATCAGAGCGAAGGAGTAACGGGAGCAAATGTCTGCTCTTTAGATGACACTGTGCGGCGCCGTCTTGACACTCTAGGGACGCTGTGGAAGTGCGGCAAAGGAAGTGAAAACTGTCGTGGGGGAGACTTTGAGACTTTGAGAAAAGTGGAGTGCGCCGTCTCGAGTGCGCAAGTACATTTGTGCATGTCGCAGATGTCTTTAAGTATGTTGGTGTGTTTTCACGCACATGCATGAACTTGGACATTTGTACATAGGTATAAAGGTGTGTGCATGTGCCTACTTGTGCCTTGGACTGAGAGTGGGGGGCGGGGGCCCGCACACACATCTCAGTTCCATCCCTTAGGCAAAGAAGCTCTTCCAGAGTGTTTTCACAAAACAATCTATTTCTCGCTTAGGTTGTAACTCTCCCTGAAAAAGTGTTGTTTTGTGCTGCTAAAATTTGACAGGGTGTAGTACATGCTTGAATCATGGCACACGTTGACAAGGCAGCAGTTGTGAACGAGTGGAACTGTGTTAATGGCAAGCTGTGTGGCACTGTAGAGGAGCATACATGCTCCACACATGGGTAGAGCTTAATAAGAGCTAGGGTTCAACGGCCAGAGGTCATATCACTTTTAATACATTTTAGAGAACAATGCAATTTGAATGGAAAACAAATAAGGAGTTTTAAAATTTGGATATATGTGGAGTAAAAATGTGCTGTGGACTTTGTGACTAAAAGTAAAAGGCCAGCACCTTATTTTCACCTGTCAATGGAAAGCAACACAAGTCATGCTAGTTGCTCAAGCAGGATGAGTAGATGTTCGGAGAGAAAGAGAGAAAAAAGGGGGGATGAATATCTGTTGAAAGTGAGGCTGAAATAGACAGACTGACAGAGAAGGGGGGGGGGGGGGGGGCAGAGAGCCTGAGGGAGGATGGGGAAGGAGGGGGAAGTGGATGGCTACCTGCTGCGAAACTTCAAAGTCCAAGCTGTCACCTACATTATTTGACCTTTCACCCCCTGCAAACCCCATCATCATATTATTGTCCCAGTGTGTTCTATGTCTGAACCACTTTCTGCCAAAAGGGGGGTGTAGAAATGTGTTTCTGAGGAAAATTAAATTGTACCAAAGAAGAAAACTAGAGGACAGGAAGAGGACAGAATTTGGGATCTGACGGTTTGCCTCATCCCTCTATAGATTTACATTTCTTTATCTCTTTTTCCTCTCTCTCCCAGTCTGGGCTTTTTCTTTTGCTCTATTTTCTCTCCCTCTCTCAATCTCCTTCTATCTATCTTCTAGTGACGGTGGTAAAGAGAAGATGCCTTAAAATGATTAGAGTTAAATAAACGGTGGTGGGGCCTCAGGGCCTGGAGGGAGAGCTGGTGTGAAATCAGATGCTATCAGCCAGGTTAAGCCTGGCTCACCTGGATCTGCAACAACAAGATGAATAATTGCCACGCACGCCGCTAAATTATCAGGATTTACATACATTTCTTTTTAAAACCGGGACAGGGACCGACAACCCAGAAAGTGTGCAGCTCGGAGTTCAACTCCTCCCACAGAAACAGAAAGAAAAACAGCCAGTGAAGAGCTGTGCTTTTGCTTGGATTCTAACCTCGCACCTTCACACATACACTCTCATATGTAGAAAATACACCATCGGTGCTCATCTGACCAGGTTTTTGGCTGCCTTATCAGTGCCAACTGTATGCGGACAGATTACCATAATTGAAAACAATCAATCTGCTGCAAAGCTCTATTTTTCTCAAGCTCAGTTTGACGTCGAGATATTTAGAGATGGCCGATAACGGAGCAACAAAGGCCACGCAGAGCCATTCATACGTCCGGGTACATTAGGATACCGCAAAGGCAACTGAAGCGTTCCCATGTCAACTGCAAGCAAGTGAATTTGTATGATGCAGACTGGAAAAAAGCAGTACATTCTTACATGCACCGCAAAAGGATGAACACACACTGAACCTCTCAGGGTTCAAAACAGTTACTTGCGCAAACAAACAGGCATCCACTTCGACAGCTTTGAAATCCGTCACAAAACCACAAGAGTTGTTCCGTTTACGCTTCTGTTTAATCTCAGTTTCTGTAAGAAGGTAATCACTGGTGATGTCTGACGTCATGCCTGCGTTGTAATCTATCTACTGTGTGTGTGTGTGTGTGTGTGTGTGTGTGTGTGTGTGTGTCTGTCTTTGTATGTCTGAGGTCATGCCTGAATAGCTATCTATCTTTTTGTGTTACGGTGCCTTAGGGGAGATACTGAAATCTGATAAGCCAAGCAGGAGCGTAAATACCTGGCTACTTTAACATCAGTGCAAGGAGGACACGCCTTGTTGTGTTTGTGGTGTGTGTGTGTGTGTGTGTGTGTGTGTGGGTGTGTTGATCTGTATAATTTCAGTCTGCGTCAGTAGCACTTTGCACCAACATTGGTGCCTGCAAGGTGTGGGTGTTTATAAGAAAGCATGTGAGAGATTTGACCCCATCCTGCAACTATCGTCTTTCGTTCTTCAGTTGATACTCATCAGCGACCCCACAAAGGCACACCTGCCAACAGTAGTGTGTGAACAGTATCCCTCTGCAGTATATCAATTCTGCCTCTTATTACACTGCAACCATGTTCTCAGCGTAACCAACTTACAGTTTAAAGTCTCCGTTTCCGCTTTGCAAAGCGCAAACAGAGCAAAGGCCTTTCAGCACAGCTCACGATGAAGCTTCGCCGAGGACTGCAGCGGAGCGTCTAAGGAAAACAATCAAGGACGGAGAGGGGTTCCAAGCTTCGAAAACGCGATACGGCGTGGTGTCGCACGTAGGTGGCGCTGAATGAGAAACGCTCGGCATTCTTTTTCAACAGCTCTGCCTCTGTGAAGACACTTCACCTCCAAACTGCTCCAGCAGATCTGCTCTGTGGTGGATACTACATCACTGGTTATACTGGGCAGCTCTCAGGTGGGAGTTGGAGTGCAGTCTTTCCTCAGGCTATTGCTATGAATGAAATAAAAAAAAAAGCTTATATAAACATTTTTTTTTTGTTATTGCTGACAATACATAGACGACTGGTATTTTAGATATGTTTGAAAATGCAGGCCGTTTGATCGGACCTGCACGAGCACAGCTAAGCGTGTACGAAGGTGTGTGAATGAAGGTGTGTGAATGAAGGTGTGTGTCTGATTGTGTGTCCGGGAAGTAAAATCCAGTACCTTTTGTTTATCCCATGCTAAGTGTTTAAATCCAGGAGAGCAGGCTCGGGCAGGCTCTTAAGACGGGAGACCTTTCTTGTTCAATCATCATTGGCCGCTTTGATGTGTGACCCCTGCTCCTAATGCTGGAAGAGGAGAAATTAGGCGCTCGGTGAGTTCGGCGAGTGTGTCACATTAAAGCGAACACAAATACATGCATCCACTCACTTACTATACACCCATGTACATACAAACACATGCTTGTACTATCCCATGGACACATGTGCAAGCAATCACATGTACACACACACACACACACACACACACACACACACACACACACACACACACACACACACACACACACACACACGACTCTGCCTGCCACACTCTTGACAGAATCCTGTTTTTATATCTTCAGTTGGTTTATCGGCCTGAGAATAAATAAAGAATAATAAAGAGGCAAATTGTTTTAAGTCACGAACATAAGCCAAATGAGGGCAATTAAACATGTTGTGTAACTGGGCAAATCCCCTTTAATGAAAAATTCCTGCTTTTAAAAAACAAAGACGGTGAGCAAAAAACCTCGACTGAAATGTGCTGAGGTTGCCCCTTTGACTCTTTGTCCTTTAGAATCAGCTCTACCTGAACATCTTAATGGCTCTTTCCAATCCGGTCTTACCTGGTTCTCTGACCCCTATAAGGTCAAAAAGTCAGATGACTGCTGCATGAAAAAAAACAAAAAAAAACAGGAATTATCCTCTAAACCTCCTGCAAGACTCTTTCAAAGCTGCAGTCATCAGTGTCTATCCCACAACTAAATACTTCCATTCTTCTCTAAGACGTGCAGATGCAGATCGGGTTTGGAGACATTGAGTTAGTGCTGAGGAGGGGGATCTGTGTTTCTTTCTCTACCTGACTAAGGTAGATGGGTCCAGAGTATTACCGCAGCACTTGAGCGTGCGATGATGCTGATCCACTCAGAATGTGAACCCGTGACCCCGACCTGCACCTCTCACACCCAAAAGCAGCATCCTCCCTATCGAGCCTATCCCATGACACATTCAAGCGCTAAAGCCGCGCTATAATCTACCTTGGCGCGGTCTTAGACAATAACGATGTCTAAAAGCGCTTTTGTGCCGAGCCGCCCTCCATCTCCAGTCATCAACTTTGTCATTTTAGTTTTTTTCTCGCAGTTGACGGCTTTGAAGGGCCTACCTAATCACCCGCCGACCCCCACCTCACCCGTTCTGGACCGAACCATGTGCGTGCCAAGTGTGCCTCTCTTTGCCTTTGCAAGCTGTGTCTTTGTATCAGCATTACTGAGGATTTAGGAAAGAACTCGGGGATGCCAGCGCACTTGATCTGTTACGGAAACACATGTGGATAGTCCATGTGGCAAAGAGACACCGCTGACTTTTGTTTACATCTCTGGCGATGCCGTGAGGAACAATGAGGATCTATTAAAACCACATTGTCGATATATGCGAATGTCTGGCATGAATCTGGGGAGGATATTTTCAATACTTACTCTGTGTTTGCTTTTTACCCCGCATCTTTTTTTTTTTTTTTCTTTTTTTAATGATTCCCATGTCTGGCCCCACATAAAGCACTGGAACTACTTTTCTGTTGAAAACCTTAACTGCACAGTACTATTTAAGGGCATTTAGTGGTTTGTGGCAACTGACTCTAAATTGCAAAAACATTTGCACGGCAATACTCCCTCGCCTCAGAAAGTAGTTTCTAGATCAGGGTTTTATTGTGTTTGTTGATGACTGCCGTCTTTTTATGTGTTTTGCTCCATTGCTTCACTCCCTGCCCATTTTGGAGGAAAAAACAAAGGGAGGGGGGGGAGAAAAAAAGCATTCCACTTGTTAATTCGCTGATCTCACCAGCAATCGATTGGGATGTGTTTGTCACTGTTACGGCGGATTGAATGGCCCAAAAAAGAACATAGAGGCAGTAAAAGCAAGGAGAGTTTAATCTGAACTTGTGAATGACAATATTGATTTGCCTTTTCTTTTTTGACAGGACAGGATAGCGACTCAGAATCAAAGGTAATGGGGATTGCAACTGTCACAATACGTTGTTTATCTTGTCTCTCCTATGCCTTTCACTCCTTTCCATGCCTTTGTCTCTATCTGCTTTTTCTTCTGTCCAAGGTGTGATACATTTTCGATAGCACATTTACTCTCGTCGAGAGGAGAGAGTACATATGAAGGAAGACTTAGGAACTGTTCGATAGCATGTGTCACATGTGGAGTTTGTGTGCGCAAGAGAGATACAAATGGCAGTGAAAACAACGTTTTGTTCATCCAAAGTAATAGTATAATAATTCAGATATAAGACAGCATCTACTAAATATCTACTGTACATTTCCTGGCTTGTCTTACTTTAGATCTAGTGCAAGCGCATCACAATAATCAATAAAAATAAAATGTCCCCCAAGTCTACGTTAACAGGCATTATCTTTAATTCGAAAGCACAAAGAGCTCAGTGCAGCCTGCACCAGAAGGAAGCTCATCGCTGTGAGTGAGCGTGGAGGTATTTGCCTTTAGAGGGCCTTGTGGACACATTAAGGCCTATTTACATGTCCATAACGCCAACAGAGAACCCCATCTCTGCACTTAGGCTCAGTGGAGCCGTAGTTTTAAATATTGCAGGGAAGCAGAGCATTGAACGCTGCCTGACTCTTTTACAGAACAAGTAATGAGTCCCTCACAATAGCTTGTTTTGGATGATTTAAAACACTATATTCGGCATCAGGTTTCTTTGCAAATCTACTCTTGAGAGGACTTATTGCAGCCTGATGGCAACTTGTAAATATATATTTACTCCTATTGGCCTTTTGAACACAACCATCTCCAAGACATTTCGACTAACCTGTGATGTGCTTAATTGACCTCAGCGTGGAATCTCTATCTCTTGTTTGCACAATTATGCAAAGCGATGGCCTTTCTTGACCATTCGCTGAGCCCCTCCCCTGTCGCTTTTTAGAAAAATGTTACCTTTTTCTTCCCCTTTTGTCCCGACCACCACAATTAAGGGCCACGGCTCTGAATAACAAAACAGGGGGCCCCTCCTTGCAAGGTAGCCTTAGGTTGTGTTTACACTCCAGGACATCAAAGGCATTGCTGAACTTTTCCAAGCCCCTCCTGCTCAGGTAGTAATCCCAAAGTATAATCTCTTTAAAAACTGTAAAACCCATTAGAGTGACACCATCTAAATCCTCACGGAAAGAGAGCGAGAGGGTAAGAAAGTGAACTTTGTGGGCCTCTAAATTGTGACAGACGCCTATCAAGTGGATTTATCTACGTGGCGAGGAAGAGGAAGGATTGCATGTTTACACTCAAAATTTCCTGGGACATATTTGCAATAATTGCCTAGATGGATGGTTGCTTCTTGAGCAAACATGCTATAGGTGGTTTAAACAACATAATGTGTGTTTAAAGAAGAGATGTAATGGTGTTAATTTGGCCTAACTGACTCTAAAACAACAGCCAAGCCAGTAAAACAAACAAAGCTCTTTAGCTGCCCTGCCTTTAGGGGGGGTTACAAACATAATTCAAACTCAAATAAATATTGTTAAACGTTTGCCACCAACCATTCTATTTAGTCATTTGGGCCTAAAGTAACTGCTAGTGCTTTTATAATATGATCTTATTAGCCGAGTGTTTATCTTTGCTATCTTACAACGTAACAATAAAATGTTATTATCAGAGTTAGATATGGTAATAACTAACTATTACCATAGTTACAACGCCCCCCCCCCCCCCAGCCCTTCTGCCAACTCTCTTCTCCTTTCTCCATCTTTTTCACTGTTTTCTCTCCTTCTCTTCTTTTATCTCCCTTTTCCTACACTCCTCACTGGCACATGTACTCAACCTCACCTTTACCACACATTCCCTCTCGATTACACCACGCAGACAAATATACAGCACACACACACACACACACACACACACGCACACACACACACACGCACACACACTGTCCAATCATCTACTCCACATGCAGCGAGCAACTTTCTAAAAGCCATAAATCCTGGGGTGAAGAAATATTCCATTTCTACGGCCCCTTGCTGTGTATAGTCCCCTGGCCCGGGCTCTGCCATGCCATATCACAATCAATTCCATAAGCTAAACTGGGGTGTAAGGTGCTGTATGAAGGTCAGACAACCCACTTTGACTGCCACCTGAGCGTGAAGCACTTACCCTCCACACCATGTCCAAGCTAGCTGCCAAGTGAAACCTTAATATACCACCTTCCAGCACCGTAACTCTCTCTATAGGGTTCACCCAGCACAGGTCTTTGAATGCCAGATACTGAAAGCAGATACTCTGTGCATTTATGTACTGATTTTCATTTTGTGTATCATTAAATTTGACCTTTTTAATGCCAAACAATTACAGGATCCAGCAGAATTGTATTCTCATCAGGGTGAAAGCGCCTTCCACCGCAGCAGACTAATGAAATGATTTTAGGTGGGTTAGCAGCTGCTTTAGGCAGGGTGACCCACCCCATTTATTCAATCGTAAAGGGAACTCTGGGATACATTATTGCCTTTAGATGAGGAATTAATTTACAAAAGACATTGTTGAATAATAAATGACTGGATCAAATGTGGATGGAAAAATGATATACCATTGCAGGTTTTCAAACTTTGTACGCAGCTGTGGTCAAGAGGGAAAACTCAACAGGTCAGAAGTGTGCATTTTAAACCAGCTGATTACAACAACAAGTGAACGGTCACTATTGGTCTGATGCATATGCTTTCTCTTTTATCTGTTTTTATTATCCCTCCTCATTTTTGCCGCCTTACCACTGTTGCTACGTCCCCTTTGACCCTCAGCCTACTTGTCTGCTTCCATTTCCCACCGTGTCCCAGCCCGGTTACCTTGCAAAGCGCAACTGTATGTGACGGCGAGACGCACTGTTTACCTCCACGTTCTTGATTAAACACGGCCACAGAGAAAGAGAGTATTTCATTTAATGAGCGTGACGAACGCAAAGGTGTTCTCGTAAATCATCACATGGTTTACAAACTCAATAAGTAAGGGCTTCCTGCCTCAGCCAGCTAGGCCAGCGTGCACCTAAATTATTAACGAAGCTGGGGGCCCCCAGAGGCACAACTTTGATGATGTTATAAACAGGGGAGAGGACAAGGTGCCTTCTCAGCAAAAGATTATAGGACCTCCCAGCCCCCCCCCCCGAATCCCCGACCCCCACTCCTAATTACCTACCTCCATTGGTTAGCGGGTGAGATAGAGATGGTGGGGGAGGCGGGGGAAGCATCTAAATAAACTCGACACATTCCTTTCCTCCATATTGCTCTGTAAACTAATTGAGACTGTACAGTGCGCTGGTGCTTGTGCATGCAAGTGGGCAACACAAGTCAAACTGTCTGCACTCGTGTTATTATTTTCTAAACTTTCATATTTGTAAATCATGAATATTTTAATGTTAAGTGTGTTCGTGTAGATTCTGGTCTATTCAGGAAACCAGGATGATCACACCAACCAACTTCCTCTGCCAGGATTTAACCCCCCCCCCCCCCCCCCCCCATAGGATAAATTTGTCTCTGGGCAATACTTCATTTTTAAATCAGTTCATCAAGCCTTGATGATAGCTGATACAGCTTTTCTTTAGGTTAGGTCTGGGGAAATGCTGGAAGAGGATTGGGAGAGGAGAAGGTGTAGATAGAGAGGAGAAAAGCGTTGGGTCAGGAAATACGCTGACCAAGTTGAGGTAATGAAATAATGTGAGCTGGCAGACTGTACTGTAGAGGAGAGACGGTGTTAGAAATAGACAGAGAGCATGGAAGAAAAAAACTTGATGCACACGTTGATATCCAAATTACCGTTTTTGTTTTTGGACCAGAATATTACAGAAATCCCATCCAGCATGCACGAGGACAGAAATGTGTGCGACATGATGAAATACTCTGCATCCATTCATTTTTTGTATTATCCTCCCAAATAAGGCCTACCATCTTCGTAGGCCCAGTTGTACCGTGCCACTGTTAGTAAACTGAAAAAAAACAACAGCAGCGAAGTCTCCGGTGAAAATGACACAAGGAAGTATGATTTCCCGAGTGAAAATATGCTCCAAATTAAGAACCAAAAAGAGGTCCCCGGTGTCTTCGCTCTGAATCTCAGAAGCAAGTCAGATGAATTTGTCATTAAGCAGATAATAACTGCAGCGGATTCAATATGAGTGTTGGCCGTAATAAAGTCCCACATAGCGCTCATGTTTGTGTAAAGATCTATTTTTGTGTCGTAGTGGAGAGAGAGGGAGAGAGAATAACAATATCCATGTCAATTATGAACATAACATCATTACAGCTTGTTGGTAGAGATAGTTTAGATACACTTAACCACATCTTTACATGGCCCAGGATCAAGTTGCACCAAATCCCATTAGTTTATCTCCCCAACTCCAAAGCCTTGGTTCTAAATGTATATGGACTCTAATGTAGTAAAGTGAGGAAATCAAGGTCCGTGTTGCAAATCTCTATTCAGAACAAATGTACGTTGCATTGTTTGTTGGGAAATAACCAGCTGAGATGGATGATTCCGATTCAAAGTAAATCACAGCACTTGATGACATAATAATCTGACACTGAACATTGTTGATTCATGAGTGTAAAAAGATCCACGGGTGGAATTTACCTTGAAGGCAGAAACGCATCAATCACACTGAAACAGACTCAGGTTTCATTGTGTTTCCATTTCAAAACTGAGCAGAAGTGCTTAATATAAAAACACTTTTAAATTAAATCTGGAGCACCCAAAAATAGGTTTGTTTTCCGTGGAAATAAACTGCAAATATATCAACAGATGTCTCTGATAATGTTAATGACTCACATTTTCACTCTCTCCTCCTGCGTCCCTCTCGCTGTTCCGCTGTGTCTCTCTTTCAATGTCCTCTTTCACATGAGTAGGCCCTCAAACTGGTTAGTGTTGGGATAGCAACTAGTGAATACAGAAACACAACATGCGTGCGCGCGAATAAAGAGAACAAACATGAGATTCCGTGTGTCAAAATGACGCTGGCGCATGAATTGTTTATTCTGAGACTCTCTCACATGTGACATTTTAAGTCCAAAAACCGGGAGCGAGTGGAGGCTCTTCGTTCAAACATCGCTGCCATTTTCTCCTTTTCGTCCTCCATCTGTGGGGCAGCAGTTGTCGCTCGACACAGAGCCATCTGTGATGGGGATTCAACCACCACGCACCGAGCCTTGGAAAACGCACAGAGCGTGCTTTCATACGTTTCCCACCACAGTCAAGCAGAAAATTGAGAAAATCGTGTCAAAGACGAGGGAGCTTCCCAACCTCTGGTCTTGAACTGTGGCCGAGTAGTGGAGGCAGCGTCGGGGAGTCATGGTCATACACGCGGCCTGATCGCTGCATCGCTCTGGAACGCCAAAAAAACACAGACGCCCCCAGGGGGTTTGATGGCATACGCGAGTCTCTGTCTCGCTGTCCTCCCCTCTCCTTTCTTCTTGAAAATACGCGTGGTTCTTGCATAATGGCATCAGATCAGATGACTGTCGGCGAAGTAAACATCTCCCTCGCTCTGGTACTTTGCGTGTTGCCTCGTCTTCATGCTTTCCCACTCTTCAGATTTTCTCTCGCCAAACTGCGTTAACTCCATCCCCTCCTGTGGTTTATATGCTTTAATCCCAATTGAACAATCGTGCTCTCTGTGTGCATATGTGTGCAAATGAGTTTGTGTTTTCACATTTGGGGTGTCCAAGTGCCTTTCTAAGAAGAGTCTCCAGCTCTAGCTCACATAATAGAATACTCTACATCACTAGAGGTCATAATGATCATTGGTAAATGACAGATAATGAGATATTTTGAGAAAGACTGAGGGATTGGAGCAGAGGGGGTTCAGTGATCAACGGCACCGTTGTCCTAGATTAACACTTGTTTCGGGGTTCCGGGGGGGGGTGGGGTTCACATTACAGAAGTTATGGTTGACCCCGAGACGTATATCCTCTACTCAAGACACACAATCAGACTACAGTAAGTCATCTGTTAAATTCCTAAATTAGGCTGATGACACAGATGCCAAAGAATGCATACTGAGAGGGAAGTGATGTCACCGCTGCCTACTAAAACTGTATCTGTTCAAATCAAATTAGATCTGCGGCGCCCTGGCACATTAAATTACCCAGAATACCGCCAAAGACGCTGCCATGATTTGACATCTGCGAGAATAAATGGAGTGCTAACAAAGTCTCTTACACTGGCAGCAAGACTTCCTGTCTGAACGGAGCGGCAGACGGTTTCCTTCACCATTGTCTGGGTCCGAACAACTGTACATGCCATGGATATGAGGATATCGCTTTAAAAAGAGAATCCAACAAAAAATGTCCCTTTCAATCTGTTGATGAAAGGGACAGTGCTTTCACTCTAAATTTGTGGAATTTAACCAAATTTTCTTCATAATGACAAGATGGATTTTTATCCTCTATTCCGTACGTATTATCAAAACCCAACAAAAGAAACAGTTTGAACATTGATATTGATTGAACAAACAAATATCTCATCATGTCCTGCTACAAAAAGTCAGTGACATCAAACAGATGAGTCAAATCCCTTTCTCAATCATCTATAGCTCGATGCATTGAACAGATGTCATTGAGGTTGACTTGACTTTCCAGCAGTGACACTGTGTACCTAGGACAGGGTTAGGTGTGGGGGCTCTACGGCCATAATTAGCTTGCCATCCAGGGGAAAGTTAATATTTCTCAAGTTGAAGTGAAGCTTATTGGTTTCCTGGACAGGCTGTAATGGATAACCCAGCGTGTTTGTGAGGCCAGCATGCACAATCACACACGCACACAGCAGCACACAGATGAAAACACACACACACACACACACACACACACACACACACACACACACACACACACACACACACACACACACACACACACACACACACACACACACACACACACACACACACACACACTCCCCGGGAGGCCTGCAGTCAGACGGACAGTGACACACAAATCTATCCCCATTCCCCACATGACAGACCCGGCCGACTGGCTGAGCAGCTGCCTGATCAATAGTCATCAGTGACCTCGTCCTCGTGGTCGTCACTTAAACCAAAACTGTAAGACACAAACTCAGCAAACACTCTGCGAATGTGTGTTCGGGACACACGCATAGTTATGCGTGTTTAAAAATCTACAGTTGCACGTGTTTCCTCATGTGTCATCCATAAATCTAATGAAATAAAATGTGTGGGCTTACGCGTGTTTGCAAATCACAAGTATTGCTAAATATGCATTTTAACTAACAGGGTGTCAAAATACAGTAATCAATTGTTTTCTTGGGTCACTGATCAATTGTCACATGTGCCAATCAAAATCTAATTATTCAAATTTTACAGTTATTCCATGGACAGTCAGGCGCGCATGTACAGCACCAACTGCTCAGTCAACCAGAGATTCCATATGATTTACTTCACATTGAGACTGTTGGATTTTTTGAGTGAATCCTATATGTAAAGACTATTTTTTGAATCCAGACTTAAGGTAATACTTGTTCTACCCGTAATCTTGTCACTCTACAACTGCCTTTGCAGTATCTGAAATAAAAGATAATCTTATTTAATTAATTAACATTACCAATGAATTTGTTTCACTGGATTGGATTTATCCATTGTACAAATTCCTTGGTTGACAATATAAAAATTTAAATTGTCAAAAATGCTGTTTTGTATGTGTGTGTTGATGTATGTATGTTTTTTTTAATATGTATCAAGTGTGAATATATTCATGAGAAAATAGAAGAAATAAATACTCCCAATTTCAATTCAAAACCAAATACATAGCTAATCAAAATCAACAGGCAGCTGGGACCCAGGGAGCTAGCGGTGCCACCACAACAAGAACAACAAACAAATGTTTGCTGATAAATAAAACATATTCAATCAAAGCATAAATGCTAATGAAACGAGGACCTGCAATCGCATGAGCTGAGAGTGTGAGAGCTCTGGCACTCACAAAGTGTGAGAGAGAGGTGTTAATTGCTGTGCTAATTAGGTCCTGATTGCATTGCTCTTGTTTTGCACTTGCAGGTGATTAAAATTTCAACAGAGCACATTATTTGGCACCGTTAACAGGTGCCAAGCTCAGCACACTACACAAACACATAAACACACACATAGATGCACCGATACAGTCACGAGCATGTGCACGCATGCACGCACATAGACACAAATGGTGCTGCAAAGGGTCATTAGTTCTGTTCCTTGCTTCTCTAAGCTGCTAACTCCAAACCAAAGTATTTTATGTATTTATTTTGTTGAGGATCAGACACACTTATAACAGACACATGGATTTTAAGTGAAAAAAATATCTTCCAAAACACAAAGATAAGTGAGAAAGCACATGCAGGAAATGCTACACATGCTCCCTTTTTGGACAAAATCACTGTTATAATAGATATTTTTTTTTAATTTATAGCATTTTGTTCTTTTTAGCTGACCATACGGTTCACATTGAATTTACCCTAAATACTAATGGGCCATATTGTCCTCTTTTACCCGTTATGCATTTCTACTCTGAATTTCAATGGATTTGACCTTGGATATGAAGCTTTTATTGCAGATTCCACATGAAAAAAAACTCACTAATATCACAAACCGGACCGCACGGCCATGACAAAAGAGGAGAGCCACACAGTCAACCCATTTAACAAATGATTTACTAACTAAACTAACAGTGGCATGTGGAGTTAGTAAGTTCAACGGCGTAAGTGCATGAGTGAAAAAGTGTGTATGTATGGTGTAGAAACACAACAGTTAATGTCAACCAAAAAGCAAATGGGTGTCTCAGGGAGGAGAGAGAACCAGCCTCTGAGCTCAGAGAGGGTTTTTAACAGAGTGCACTGGCACACAGGGCCCATGTGTTGCCAGTGTTGCTGATGAGCTCAGGTGTTTCCACTCATGCTGATGACCCTCTGCCACGGCCACCTCCAATACCTGCAAGGAAAGCGGCCACCAAAACAAAGTAACTGGCAGACAGGAAGGAGAGGGCAATTAAATGTAATTTATAAATATAGCCACATTGTAGAAGTGACCAGTCATATCTGCATCGTTTATTGCCTCAACAGTAAAATGTGTCGATGACCTATAGCCATCACAAGAGCCGGGTTGGAAAAAAAGGGCATTTTTCTTTAACACGCAATTATCATTGTGCATAGTAATTATAAATTCCAGTTACTGTTGTGCTTAAGTGCTACATATTCCCATGCAAATTTGCATTTAATCAAATAACCACAAACCAATTTACAGTGGGTGAACTGTGGGTGTCTCACCAGTGGGTGAAGGCCACCGCGGCCTTTGAGGCCCTAAAGAATAATGCAAAGGGTAAAAACGGTCCAACATGATTATGTTGCACGTTTGGAAACTGGGATGTACTGTTCACTCTCACAGGAGAAGTAGCAGGAGGTAGTCGATCAGCGACTGGCTGGCTGGCTGGCTGGTTGACAAGTATGGGTAGGAACTGCTGTTGGGACTACTGTTAGTAAAATGACAGCGAGCGGAGAGCGTGTGATGTGTTCTGTTCCAGAACAGTTGAGCGGCTGTCCCCATTGAGGCAGCAGTGTGTGTGTGTGTGTGTGTGTGTGTGTGTGTGTGTCCCTATATTGACGCGGGGCCTGGGAAAATCCGCATCTGTTACTTGAATAGAATTGCAGGGAGATCTGAGCTGTCAGAGTGACAGGCGAGCGTCTCCCCTTTCTCTATGATGTGTCATCTATCTATCTATCTATCTATCTATCTATCTATCTATCTATCTATCTATCTATCTATCTATCTATCTACCTATCTATCTACCTACCTACCTACCTACCTACCTACCTACCTACCTACCTACCCATCCATCCATCCATCCATCCATCCATCCATCTATCTGTATCTACACAGACATAAAGGCAGCAGCGTGAGCAGATAGACAGACACGCTGCAAGGCAGACGGACAGACAACATGACTTAATGAATGACATTTGTTTGTTTTAAAGGACTTAGCCTAAAGCAGCAACCTTCATCACTGGTGACAGAAGAGTTACTCACATATGAAACCTACCAGGAGGCACAAATCCCTGAACTTCAGAGGCATTTTGTTTTAGTCATCATATGTCAGCGTATGTAACGTCCTTCATAACTCAACCCTTAAGAGTGAAACCACGTCGGAGAAACTTTAATAGAAAATCTCTGCTGCCTCAGATGCAGTGGGATTATTGCCATTGTGAATATTGATTGTGATATTATCCAATATGTTGGACAAACGTTTAATACCCAGACATGGTGGAGCTGGAGCAAGAACATGAAATTCATGGCACTGAGAGTATTACAATAAATATAACATTTTGCTAATCGATCCTAATTACTTAATGTGAAGCCTGTTATTGGGGAATCAATGAAGAAGACAGCGCAATGTATGGAATTCACTAACGCAACTGTATTATGCAGAGTAATATGAATGGATCATGTAAATGCATTCGGTATATTACTGTAACAGACAAAGAAATGTGATTTTTTTGGCTTGTCATTTTTTCATTATGTAACTCTAATGTAATGAGATGACTTAGGCCGCAAATTGATCATTAGCTTGAGGCTAGCAATAGCCTTTACTTTTAACGAGCAATGCTAGCAATAGTAACACTGAGCTTATTGAGAACCTTTTCCCCT